>NC_090646.1:277554348-277826294 GCF_040937935.1 Hyperolius riggenbachi
CTGCCCCCAGTATAGATTAGATAGGTAGGCGCCCCCCAGTATAGATTAGATAGGTAGGTGCCCCCAGTATAGATTAGATAGGTAACTTGCCCCAGTGTAGATTACATAGGTAGCTGCCCCCCAGTATCATTTAGATAGGTAGCTGCCCCCAGTATACGTTAGATAGGTAGGTGCCCCCAGTATAGGTTAGATAGGTAGCTGCCCCCAGTATAGATTAGATAGGTAGCTGCCCCCCAGTATAGGTAGGTGCTCCCAGTGTTGGCTAGATAGGTAGCCGCCCCCAGTATAGGTTAGATAGGTAGCTGCCCTCCAGTATAGGTTAGATAGGTAGGTGCCCCCAGTATTGGCTAGATAGGTAGCTGCCCCCAGTATAGAGTAGGTAGGTAGGTGCCCCCCAGTATAGATTAGATAAGTAGGTGTCCCCAGTATAGATTAGATAGGTAGCTGCCCCCAGTATAGATTAGATAGGTAACTGCCCCCAGTGTAGATTAGATTGGTAGCTGCCCCCCAGTATCGGTTAGATAGGTGCCCCCAGTATAGGTTAGATAGGTAGCTGCCCCCCAGTACAGGTTAGATAGGTAGCTGCCCCCAGTATAGGTTAGATAGGTAGCTGCCCCCAGTATACTTAGATAGGTGCCCCCAGTATAGGTTAGATAGGTAGCTGCCCCCCAGTATAGGTAGGTGCCCCCAGTATTGGCTAGATAGGTAGCCACCCCCAGTATAGATTAGATAGGTAACTGCCCCCAGTGTAGATTAGATTGGTAGCTGCCCCCCAGTATCGGTTAGATAGGTGCCCCCAGTATATGTTAGATAGGTAGCTGCCCCCAGTATAGGTTAGATAGGTAGCTGCCCCCAGTATACTTAGATAGGTGCCCCAGTATAGGTTAGATAGGTAGCTGCCCCCCAGTATAGGTAGGTGCCCCCAGTATTTGCTAGATAGGTAGCCGCCCCCAGTATAGGTTAGATAGGTAGGTGCCCCCAATATTGGCTAGATAGGTAGCTGCCCCCAGTATAGGCTAGCTAGGTAGGTGCCCCCAATATTGGCTAGATAGGTAGCTGCCCCCAGTATAGAGTAGGTAGGTAGGTAGGTAGGTAGGTGGGTACCCTCCCCCATCCCCTCATAGTCCGGGAGGGCAGCCGGACCTCTACCTCCCTTCCTCTCCGGGCCACCCTCCGTGCTCCCCCTTCCGATCCGATGCAGACTGCAGGCAGCAGAGATAACAACTCACCTCCCGATCGCCGGCGCCTCTCATTTGACGCTGGTCTCCTCTCTTCTACATAGTTACTGATACACACTAAACTTCCTGTTAAGCAGGAAGTTTAGTGTGTATCAGTGACTATGTATGTAGTCATCGGAACCAGGGAGGTAAGTTGTTATCTCTGCTGCCTGCAGTCTGCATCAGATCGGAGGGGGAGCACGGAGGGTGGCCCGGAGAGGAAGGGAGGGAGACGTCCGGCTGCCCTTCCCGCGCTGCGGCTCCCCCTCCATCACGGACATGTTCGCCCCCAGCAGCGGCACCAGGGGGCGGAGCGAGAGGACCCAGCCGGGGCCCGCAGCGGCAGCCTCCATATCAAAACATGTGGCCAGGGGACAGGAGCGCCCCCTGGAAGCCGGCGCCCTGAGCGATCGCACCGGTCGCTCACATCGAAGGCCGGCCCTGATTCCGCCTATCTCTGAGTGGAGAGCTGATACTGCGTCTGCGCTGGAGCCGGTAAGGTAAATATTTACATCCCCACTGTTCAGAGGGACAAAGCGAGACCGCCGTGGGACACAGGAGGACGGGGGAAGCCTCGATAGGATCCGGAGGCTTACCCCACCCGAGGTGAGTACCCCCCCGGGGAACTTTTTTTAGTTACAGGTTTTCTTTAAACAAAAAAAGAAAATTGCTCTCCTAGAAGAAAAGAAGGAATAGTGAATTGAATAAGGCCCTATGTGCTTGATGTACTAAACTTTGGTAAATGTACTGATGTACTAAACATTGGTAAAATTGCCATGCGCAGGGAGCACCCCACAATTTTACCATTTAGCAGGGGGAGAACCAGCCATTAAAGTGGACCCAAATTAAAAATACAAGATTTCAGAAATAAAATCTATTTTCTAAATTACAATAATAAATAGCAGCCTTTTTTCAGCTGCATGTTGAAAAATATAAAATATTTTACAATGAATGGAGGAACCCCTCCCTTCCTTTCATATTGCCAGGACAGAATGCGGCAAACTGGTGGAATAGCAGGTGTCTGGCATAGGAGGAGTTGCTAATGGCTGCCACATGTATAAACCTAGTTATGGAAAGAGAAGGGTGAAAAGCATGCACTGATATGCTCATAGGTTTGAAGGAGTGTTTATTTATCGTTGTATGTGTCAGAGTGGTGCAACTAAATATTTTGAATTAAAAAAATGTTTGGTTTGGGTCCGCTTTTTAACTCATTAGCATCATGTGCATTACTGTGGTAACGAATGTTACCCTGTGCCAAGACCTCTAAGAGCTACTCAAATAGTTGGGGATTGAGTTTTTGCCAAAATATAGGTCAAATGAGAAGTAAGGTTCCTGCTAATTCTTAGATTTCATATGCTTCCACTTTAAACAAAAACACTGCTAAACAAACAATGGCATCTAGTGGTAGAAGTAGGTAACTACACAGAATTCAGGATTTGCCATACTTCGTTCCATACCTTTGTACGCTTTTAAGTGAGTGGATAATTTTAATGGGCCTCCATCTCTGCCTGCATGGGGATCAGAAAACATATGGGCTAGTACCAGCAATTTGTACACCCACAGCTCTTCAGCCATGCGTATACCAGGTCGAAAGCTGTAAGCTCGTAAGGGCAGGGGCAGGGCTCTCTCACCCTTTTGTGTCTTGGATTTTGTTGTTCATTTCATAGCTTGCACCCTGTTATACATTGTATTCATCATGTTACATCAGTCATTGTAACCACCATATTTGATGTATTATTATTATTTGAATTTATATAGCGCCAACATATTATGCATCACTGTACAATACATAGAATTACGGACAATGATAACGGGGGTGACCGACAGCACAATACAGCTAACAGGCAATAGATACAACAATACAGGCATAAGTACACAACACAATACAGGTAATAATACAATTCCAGATCATACACTGGAGTGGTAGTGCTAATAATACACGTTCACATATACTGGGTAGATTGTACAATCAAGTATAATACACAAGAGGAGAGGACCCTGGCAAAGGCTTACAATCTAGAGGGAGGGGGTGATGACACGAAAAAAAGGGGGGGGGGTGCATACAGAGGCCTAGGCAGAGAGAGGGCAGCGTCGAGGTGAGGTAGGCCTCCTTGAAGAAGCGAGTTTTGAGTGCTTTTTAGAAGGTGTTGAAGGTGGGGGCAAGGCTGATGGGCAGTGGGATAAAGTTCCACAGGATGGGGGCAGCTCTAGAGAAGTCCTGTAGTCGTCCATGGGAGTGCGGGATGCGTGGGGTGATTAGGAGGAGGTTGTTGGAGAAGCAAAGTGGGCGGCCAGGTGTATATCTGCTGACCAGGACAGATTAGATTTGTAGGCCAGATAGATTTGATTTGTAGGCCAAACATAGGATATTGAAGCCAGGCAGTGGGCTTGTGTGGTTGGGCGGATGATTGTGCCGTTGACAGTGACATACTGCAGATGTCTGTGGGGGGTGAGACTGCACGGGGCAGGAAGATTAGGAGATCAGTCTTATCCAGGTGTAACTTTAGGAACCTGGCAGACATCCAGGATGAGATAGCCGAGAGGCAGGAGGGTACCTTCCCTATGTTGGTGGTGGAGAGGTTCCTAATATGGAGGTAAATCTGGGTGTCATCTGCATATAGGTGATAGTTGAAACGTGATGTATATCATTATCTGTATTATTATGTAACTCTTTTTTTTCCTACTTTGAACAGTGCCACAAAATAAGTTGGCGCTTTATAAATCAATAATAATAATTAGCTTTATGACTAATGTACCAGGTCTATAACTTTTAAAATGTTTTTTCTCATCAGCCAACAAACTATTATTTCCTCCTGTGTCACTGTTAGATGCTGTTTGGTTAGAATGAATGTCATCTTGTGAGCACTTCATGTGTATCACCTAGCCTGTCAACATTCACACCAGAGAGGAACTGGGAGGGGGCAGGAGTTGGACTTTTACCGCAAACTCATAGCCATGAAGAGGTATAAATATGGAAAAATAGGAGTAAGTGCTAAGCAGGGCTTGTTTTTACAATAATTATGTATAAATGATCTAGTCAGTGTTTGCCCATTGTAAAATCTTTCCTCTCCCTGATTTTGTCCTGATATCACACTGTGGGAGGGGTTTCACCACAATATCAGCCATGCAGAGCCCCCTGATTATCCGTTTGTGAAAAGGAAAATATTTCTCATGGGAAAGGGGGTATAACCTACATTTTGACATTTATCATGGTGACATTTTTACTGCTGGCAGGTGATGTCACTGGAAGGAGATGCTGCTTTCTTTTTTGGCAGTTTGAAACAGCTGTAAACAGCTATTTCCCACAATGCAATGAGATTCACTGACAGGAAACTGTCAGGACCATCACACTGTGGGAGGGGTTTCATCACAATATTAGCCATACAGACCCCCCCTGATGATCCGTTGAAGATCTGGGATGAAGTTCAATTCTTGATTATGGTTTCTCTTTAAAGTCAGTACAATTGTTTGGTACCTGAAATCAGAGTCATAAAAAATGAACCAACATCAACTCCTAACAAGATTAAACTGTAATATGACAAAATGTTCTATTTCTTAAATAATAGTCACAAATAACCTAATATAAGTAATATCATTGCTTAAACAGTTTTTTATGCTGCTGCAATAAAGCAGTCACCGTATTTCTTTAAATCAGATACACTTATTTTAAAGTATCTGATTGTGACTGCATATTTGATATGCACACAGGAATCTTGACTGTTAGGGCCCGGTCTCACTACGGCGATTAGCGGGCGATTCCCCCTAATCGCTGAAGCGCTAGCGCTTTTTAAAGCTAATGTTCCCATTCACCTATTAAAGTGCCTGTTGTCAGATCTGACAAGATTAGCTACATGCTTGTTTCTGGTGTTATTCAGACACTGCAACAGCCAAATAGATCAGCAGGGCTGCCAGGCAACTGGTATCGTTTAAAAGGAAATAGATATGGCAGCCTCCATATTCTCACCCGAGTTGTCCTTTTAAGCTATATTAAGATGGCATTTGCTTTTGGGATCTAAAAGCTCCTGGCCAGGAAGCTGACACTTTACCCTGTCAGCCACTGTCAACATGAATGCCCCAGTAAGTTGTCTGTATAATAAGATTCACCATAGCCCCATATCTGCTGGGTTGCAGCATGTAGCCCTGCCACCTTGCAGAAAAATACCTTTACCTTTTCTATCTGATATAGAAAAGGCCAGGGCCATTTTCTGCAAGGTGGCACCAGTTTGCTGATCAATCATATCAGTCTGCTGATGAGGCCAACTCAACTGTTCTGAGCGAGTTTTGTTGAAATTCTAAGTTATCAGTTACTGGACATTGGTGAGAGTATAGTTACTACTACTGTTTGGGATCACAAGAGCATTGACTGTGGACTGGTTTAATGAGATACTAAGTGATATGCTATTGGACTCTTTTGAGTAGACTATTGCCTAAACTTGTGTGTATATGAGACTATAGTACTATTGCTGTGAGCACGCGGTGTGAGCGCTGTGCACAGAAATTTCTATACCTATAATAAAACCTCCGGGAGGTTTGGGCGCAGCGTAAAGCTGAAAAATGGCTCACCTTGCTCCTGCGTCCTGGTGGCGTTAATTAATATTCCCCCTAAAGGTCGCTGTGGATTGTGGGGAATGATGTAATTCGGACGCCAGCTATTGCCACCAGTTTTTAAAGTAATTTGGGCACCGTCTAATGAGGTGCCCAAAATACTGTCTGAGTGCTGCTATAGCCGTAATTCCTATTACGGCCTATGGTGGCGTCGGCTGCGCCAACATTTCCACCGCTATTCTTACAACGCTCCAGTTCAGGGGGGACCCCAGGTAACTTTAGCCCCAGGGCCCCATTGTAGCTAGAACCAGCCCTGAGTGGTATCATAAACTGAGGAGTCAGAGTTGGATGATTTTTGTACCGACTCAACAGCCCTTGTACAAAGTTTTCTTTTGAATCATTGTATATAGGAAAGCATAACAAAAAGTGATTAATATTATAAAACGGAATGATTATTTAACCCTTTCTGGACCAGCACCCTCTGCCCCCTTAAGGACCAGAGGGTGCTGGTCCCGTAAATCGCCGCTTCCCGACGAATCGCCGCAATGATCCGCCGCTCCCGACGAACACACCGCTCTGTCCCCGCCGCAGGCTGCTCTCTCTGCCGTCGCTATGACGGCAGAGCGCTGTGCGCCGGTCTGGAGCCGCTTTCATTGGCTCCTGACCCTGTCACTCCATGTAAGCCAATGAGAGCGGCTTACATGAATGACAGGGCCAGGAGCCAATGAAAACGGCTCCTGCCCGGCTCACAGTGCTCTGCCGTCATAGAGGCGGCAGGGCAGCAACGAGCGGCGGGGGCAGAGCGGACCGAGCGGCGGAGACGGGCTGGGGCGCGCGGTCAATGGGACGTAGAGTTTACGTCCTGTCAGGACCGCAGCGCCCCCTGCCCGACGTAGATTCGCACTCGCTCGGTCTGAGAAGTAAACAAATCCTGTAGCTTACTATTATTATTGTGCTTATTGTGTTCAAAATGATTCAACCCCCCACTGAAATTGAGTGTTTTGGCCAGTTTGACATTGATTTTGATCATCATCTTGTTTACAATGAAATCAAAGAGGCACTTGTAAGTCAGACAAATATAACATAACATTTATAATGAAATAACCACAAATGTCTTTTCTGTGCTCACATTATCAGTTTTATTCAACCCCCAAGTGACATTCATTCTTAGTACTTAGCAGGGCTGTGGAGTCGGTACAAAAATCCACCGACTCCGACTCCTCAGTTTACGATTCCACCGACTCTGACTCCGATTCCGACTCCTCGACTCCGACTCCTCGACTCCGACTCCTCTAATTTGCATATTACAATCTTGTTGATTGAAAGTATGAAACATGAAATTCGTCTCTTAACTGCCAACGCTTAGGAATTTTAAAAGACAACTGAAGTGAGAAGGATATGGAGACTGACATATTTATTCCCTTTAGTCATAGACTAAAACTAGTTCTTGGTAAGAGTACTTGTAAAAGGTACAGACCGGAACAAAGAACATCTATCAGGCCCTAGGCAATGTAACAGTGGGTACATGTAAGAGTGATGTGCAGGTACTCTGCAGGGGAATAAGGAGATTCTTCCTCTATTACACATTCTTCATGCACAACCAGGTTTATGGGTGATAGACAACACCTCTGTTCAATGTGCACAACATTCTCAGTGGATTCCCTGCAGCTCTGTGGAGAGTGCATATGTAGAGTAGAGTACTACTGTGTAGCAAAGTAAAGCTGAGACAGATGAAATTAAAGTTGTATACATACCTGTGCTTCCTCCAGCCCCCTTCAGGCTAATCAGTCCCTCGCTGTCCTCCTGCGCCACCTGTATCTTCTGCTATGAGTCCAGGTACTTGAGCCAGTCTGGCGTAGTGCGCATGCCCACACTCCGCCGCCGGGAGCGTACTACACCTGCGCATTACTATTGCGCAGGTGCAGAATGCTCCTGGCTGTGGAAGCGGCATGCGGCCGGACTGCGCTGACTGGCTGAATTACCAGGACTCATAGCAGAAGAGCCAGGTGGTGGAGGTGGACAGCGAGGGACTGTTTAGCCTGAAGGGGGCTGGAGGAAGCCCCAGGTATGTATAAAACTTTTCTTTTCATCCTTCTCATGTACCATTTAATTCGTAGTCACCAAACCAAATTTTAACAACATATCAAATTATTTCATTTCACAAGCAAAGAGAGTGCGTACATTTGCAAAAATCAGAATCAACGCAGAATGATTTCCATCTCATTGACCATCTCTATTAGTGACACGCCTACACATATGGCTTTATTCTTACAGCATAGATGTTATTTAGTATATATGTTACGGCCAGAACCCGAAGTTTGGCCACTTCGCGTTCTGGCTGGCCAGTGTTAGAAATGAAATGATTCCTGAAAGATGAATGTATTTTCTGGCCGTCTCGCTGCGGCCGAATGTATGAAAGGTTAATTAATTTCATGAAATTAAGCCGGCGTCAAATGTAGCAGTTGAAGAAACCGGCTTCCGCTCTGCCTCTCTCTCCTCCCCCTTGCCTCTCTCTCTCCTACTGGCAGCCGAGGGGGACACGCGCATCCCCCAGTGTCGTTCGTCGCGGCAGGGAATCCTGCCGTTCTTGCAGAGCGGGTGCTGGCAGAAGCAATGTCTGCAGCCTTCCCAGCTCTGCTTCGCTGGCGCGACGAACGACTCTCGGGGACATGCGTGCCCCCCCCCCCGGCTGCCAGTAGGAGAGAGAGGCAGGGGGAGGAGAGAGAGAGCTGAAGGTGGCGGCTTCATCTGCTACATTTGCTTCCGGCTTAATATCATTAACATTAACTAACCTTTCATACATTCGGCCGCAGTGAGACGGCCAGAAAATACATTCATCTTACACTAATCATTTCATTTCTAACACTGGCCGCAGCGCAGCAGCCACTTCGCACATTGGCTGGCCAGAGCCCGAAGTGGCCAAACTTCGGGTTCTGACCGTAACATATATAAGAGATTCCTGTGTACACATCATATATATAGTCACAATCAGATGTGTATATCTGACTTTAAAAATACGGGGACTGCTTTATTGAAGCAGCACAAGTAACTAATTTTGATTGGTTTATTTCAATTTTGTGGACTAAGCACAGCTATTACTGTATGTATAAATTATTTATGATGACTATTTATTATCTGAGAAATAGAACATTTTATCATATTTTCTATTTTAATTACAGTTCAAATTCATTAGGAGTCGGAGTCGGTGCATTTTTTCCCGACTCCGACTCCAGGCACCCAAAATTGCCCCAACTCCGACTCCACGACTCCGACTCCACAGCCCTGGTACTTAGTACAACATGCTTTTCCAGTTATAACAGCTTTTAAACGTGAAGCATAGCTTGACACAAGTGTCTTGCAGCGATCTGCCAGTATCTTAGCCCATTCTTCATGGGCAAAAGCCTTAAGTTCAGTCACATTCTTAGGCTTGCGCGCTGAAACTGCTTTCTTTAAGTCCCACCAGAGGTTCTTAATTGGTTCTTAATTGAATTTAAGTCTGGTGACTGCGATGGCCACTCCAAAATGTTCCAGCCTTTAATCTGCAACCATGCTCTAGTGGACTTGGAGGTATGCTTGGGATCATTGTCCTGTTGAAAGGTCCAACGTCTCCCAAGCCTCAGGTTTTTGATGGACTGCATCACATTTTCATCCAATATCTCCTGGTACTGAAGAGAATTCATGCTACCTTGCACACGCTGAAGCTACTCTGTACCTGCAGAAGTAAGACAGCCCCAAAGCATGATTGCCCCCCCGCCATGCTTCACAGTAGGCAAGGTGTTCTTTTCTTCATAGGCCTTGTTCTTCCTCCTCCAAACATAGCGTTGATCCATGGGCCCAAACAGTTCTAATTTTGTTTCATCAGTCCATGGAACACTACCACAAAAGTTTTGGGATAGTGTTCTGTGGACTGATGAAACAAAATTAGAACTGTATCGCTGCAAGACACTTGTGTCAAGCTATGCTTCATGTTTAAAAGCTGTTATAACTGGAAAAGGATGTTGTACTAAGTACTAAGAATAAATGTCACTTGGGGGTTGCATAAAACTGATAAGATGTGAGCACAGAAAAGAAATGTGTGGTTATTTCATTATAAATATTATGTTATATTTGTCTGACTTACAAGTGCCTCTTGACAAGTTGACTGAAATGATCAAAATCAATGTCAACCTGGCCAAAACACTCAATTTCAGTGGGGGTTGAATACATTTGAACACAACTGTAGTACTTGCTTTTGTTTGGTCTCATGTAATCCTGCTAAATGATGTTACCTCGTAGACTAAATGTATTCATTGTTATTAGCATAAAGAAACTTTCACCCAAAGGCACCTACATTTTTGGCATGTTGATCCGTCATTGCAAACTGGTTTTAGTACAATTTGCAGTTCCAGTCAGCTGCTCTAACCAGTGTATCCTCTTTCAAGGACTGTTTTTTTTTCTGGAGAGAACGTATGTAGCTAATATTGTATTACTGTAAAAATTCAGTGCAAAACACTACATCATACTAACCCTCGCAACCTAAATATATCAACTTAGTAAAGCTTTTAGCTTTTTACATGCTACGTCTTTTAGTTCATTTTATCCATAGCAAAGCTACTTTGGAATTGTGTGTTTTGACCACATCCAACACTTTTCTGAAATGTATCATGTTATTATTATCTTTATTTATTTATATTGCACCAACATCTATCATAGCGCTGTACAGAGTACAAAACTGGCAATTCTGAGGAGCATATATTCAAATCCTATACAATAAAACTGAAGTGTCGCTGCGTCCAGCAGTTTGCAGCGTCCCTGTGTCCCAGGTTTTTTGTTACTACGCATGTGCGCAGTAACGGACAGCTGGGACCAGGGAGCTAGGAGGACGTGCGAGGTGGGCAGGTGCGGGCGAGCGAGCGAGGTGTGCGGGTGCGCACCTGCGTTGTAGTGTACAATACATTTTAAATCTGATCTATGCTTTGCTCACATGTGTTTACAAAGCAAGCTAGCTATGCCAGTGCAGTTTATGGAGAAAAAAAAAGTAAGGGAAGAAATGATATCAGGATTGGTTTCAGTCAGAGGGAATCAAGATGGTAATGTGAGGAACAGAGTTCTCTTTATTTACTATATAAAATTCACTGAAATCAAAATGTGGACAGTACAATACGTGTTATGTAAGTAGAACAGATAGCTATCTACTTATATATGTGATTTTTTTTCCTGGGATAGTATGGCTGTCCCTGTTGCTTTAAAATTACGCCAAGCAGCTCAGTCCTAGCTCCTAAGATAATTGACTTTGAACTGTTCTAGTGCCAGAACACTGCCAGAATACCTGCTTGAAGCATGTGCAGATATGCAATTTCAAGCTTAGTGATAATTCATTGTTTTCATGCATGTAACATATTTCATCTCTGAAACATAACAAAAAATGTTTTTGCCGAATATTAATACAGTAATGGTGAGTCCGTCAGGGGGTGACACATTCAGATTACATACACACGTATTTTCTGTGATTGGCTGAAAAACAGCTGAAAGCCTCCCTGTTATTCAGAAAAGGCTTTGGGAGACATGACCAGCAAATCTGGTCATTAATAAAATCTTCATAAAATCTATCTACAAGTATGAAGTGGAGTAGTAATGAAATAATAGGAATAGTTATCATGCATGTAGACATTACAATACTGTTTGCCAAAATAAAGATGTCTAGCTTCCTGCTTCTCCTCCTCCTCCCATCTCAGTAGTAGAGATGGCCCAAACTGTTCGCAAATCTCTATGTGCCTGTACTACTTCCGGATCGCTATGACCCAGAGTAGTACGGCTGCGCTGGCCCGGCTGTGCGCGTCCTTGATTGCGCGCCTGTTGCCGGGCACTCTCTGCGCATGAGCGTGACGTCACACACATGCGCAGAAAGGGCCCGGCAACAGGAGCGCGATCTAGGACGCGCACCGCCAGGCCAGCGCAGCCGTACTACTCTGGGTCATAGTGACCCGGAAGTAGTACAAGGTGAGTTTCTCTTTAAATACACACCTTGAATACAAATCAGATGCAAACTATGCACTAAACACTAAACTAGATAAACTGATATGCATGAATGCAGCTAGCCACAGTAGACTTACATTTTAGTACAACTGGAGGTAATGACAGCACTTTCAAATGCAGGGTGTACCTGAATTGTTCAGCTGCATAGATGTGCAGAGCCCAATACAAGGGCAGATTACACAACTTGCATTCAAAACAGATGCAGCGAATTGAAGACGTTAGCTTCCATTTTATGGCTAGCTGCCCCAGGTTTACACTATGTTTTTAATTGATACTTAGAGATTAGGTCTCTTTCATGGGGAGCCCTCATCGTGGTGAAAGAGTCTAGTACTGAACAATCTGCATGCAAACGGTTTTTAGAAGCTATTGTCCTTTATTCGCGGCATCTGTTTTGAATGCAAGTTGTGTAATCTGCCTGTGTTTTGGGCTCTGCACATCTATGCAGCTGGTCAATTCGGGTGCAGCCTGCATTTGGAAGCGCTGCCATTACCTCCTGTTGAACAAAAATCCAGTGTCTGTATGTGGCAATAGACACAACTATTTTTAATTTTATGTGAATGGTAAATATTGCTGTCCATTTCACACATGTAATTACAGATTATACATAGAAACAACATTTTGATTTAAAGGAATTATCAGCCGTTTTATGAGCTCCTCCAGCTCCTTCCCAGGCGACATGTCCCACAACGCAGCTCCGCTCGCAGCCCGCGGTTTAGTGTCCCTGACAGTACTGTGGCCCACATCGGGGGCGGCCTCGTACTGCGCATGTGCCGCTGTGGCCACATTGTCCGTGATGTACCCGCCTGCGCAGTACACCGGGGACAACATGGCCTGGATTGACAACGGTGCTCGAGCAGGCACAGTACGAGGCCGACCTCATGGTCGGCCTCAGTACCGGCAGGGACACCGAGCCGCGGGCTGCGAGCACAGCTGCGTTGTGGACATGTCGCCCGGGAAGGAGCTGGAGAAAGCCACGGATAAGTAGATGGGGGGGGGGGGGGGAGTTGGAAATAAAATGGCCGATAATTCCTTTAAAAATATTAAAGCTGATCCGAGCTAAAGTAAATATATACATATATACTGTATATATATATATATATATATATATACTGTATGTACTGTGTGTGTGTATGTATATATATATATATATATAACAGTACTACCTAGCTAAACCTCGCCCACTATTAAACATTTCTGGTAGGTGGGTTTCTGTATGAAATTCAGCTTACCACCATCTTAAATACACCAACACATGCTTCAAAAACACAAACACAGCCTAAAGAAAGCCAAAACATAAACACAAAACAATTCTGGGAGAGGACTTGCAATCTTGGAACCAGGAGAGCCATGGCAGTAGATAAATAAGAGGGAGAGTATAACTACATTAGAGGGTAAAAGAAGGGAGAAAAAAAAATTAGGGCGAAAAATCAACTATTTAGAGCGTTATTTAAGGAAAAATTAAAAAATTATTGTAACTTACCTAGGGCTTCTTGCAACCTCCTGGACTCCTGTCCAGCAGCCTTCTGAGCCTGTTCCCACGATGTTCATCCGGCAAGCAGCGGTGACCCTTGCAAAGCTGGCTGAACACTGCCAGTCGGAGATTACTGCGCAGTACCGCCAGTCAGGGGCTACTGCATGCACAGTAGCAATTTTCGTGTACTGCGCATGCACAGAACGTTCCCGGCTGCAGGAACGCGATGAGGAGGTGCAAGGCCGGCCAGCTTTGCAGGTGTCGCTGTTGCTGCTGTAGTGGTTAGGACTGATGTCGTGGGCACCAGATGAGTCCAGGGGGCTCCATCAAGCCCCAGTTAAGTTAAACTGCTTTTTTTATTTTGTCTTAAGATTTACTTTAACCATTTTAGTACCTGGCGTCTCTGGTTCCTTAACCTCTTGGGCAATAATCCCGAGCTGAGCTCGGGGTATGTCGCGCAGGAGGAGTTCTCAGGCCCTGGTGGGCCGATTTGCATAATTTTTTTTTGTTACACGCAGCTAGCACTTTGCTAGCTGCGTGTAACTTCTGATCGCCACCGCTTGCCACCGTGCCGCGCAGCCCCCCCTCCCAGACCCCTTGCGCAGCCTGGCCAATCAGTGCCAGGCAGCGCTGAGGGGTGGATCGGGATTCCCTCTGACGTCACGACGTCCATGACGTTGGTGACGTCATCCCGCCCGGTCGCCATGGCGACCGAGGAAGCCCAGCAGGAAATCCCGTTCTGAACGGGATTTCCTGCTTACTCTGATCGCCGAAGGCGATCGGAGTGGGTGCAGGGATGCCGCTGCGCAGCGGCTATCATGTAGCGAGCCCAGGGCTTGCTACATGATTTAAAAAATATTTTTTTTTTTAAAAAGTGCTGCGCCCCCTCCTGGGCGATCTAATTGTATCACCCAGAGGGTTAAAGAGACTCAGATATGAGTCTCACTGCAGTTTTTTACTTACCCGGGTCTTCCTCCTCCCCATAAGCATGGATGTGTCCCTCGCTGTCCCCCTCAGCACCACCGTTCTCCCCCAGTCAACCCCCAGTAAGCGGCTCAGTCGGACTCAGTCTGACTGAGTGACGTCAGCTGGCGCCTTCTGCACTTGCGCAGAAGGTCCGCACATGTGCTGACATCACTGAGCCGCTTACTGGGGAAGATTGTGACTGAACGACGGCGCTGAGGAGGATGGCAAGGGACACATCCATGCTTATGGGGTTGGAGGAAGCCCCGGGTAAGTAAAAAAAAAATGTAGTGACATCCATCTCTGAGTCTCTTTAACCCCCCTGGCGTTACAATTAAAGGAATACTATCGATTCACATATTTTTTTCAATTGACACAGGAATTGTTTGGAAAGTGCTGCTAAGTACTTGTGTATACATTTTAGTTGCAACTTCATTGTTTACTGTTATCAAAATACATTCAAAGTTTGAGCCATGAGGAGAGGGGAAATTCCCCTCACACTTGATCAGTTAACTCTATGTGTAGCTCTGTGTGTGACAGAGAAGAGAGCTACCAACAGCTGCAGCTCCTGTGTCCTGTGTTTCTCACTGAAGTGTCTGAAGAGAGCAGAGGAAATGTAAATAATTCTCACAGTTTTTCATACTGTTTTTGCTTTCAGAGTTTGATATGTTTGATATTTGCTTTCTGTAGTCTGCTTCAATGCACAGCCAGAGTTGCATATCAGACACCCCTTCTGCAATTGATTTGTCCCAATGTAGCTAAATCCTACCCTCAATAAATTACAGTTTTTGCCTCTGATATTTAACATGAAAAGTAGGAAAATGTTTACACAGCTACTTAGACATTATTTGCACACTGTCATTTTAGAACACTTGGGTATCGATAGTATTCCTTTAATTCGCCAGGGGGGCAGCGCAGCACTATTTTCTTTTTTTAAATCATGTAGCTAGCCTAGCGCTAGCTACATGATAGCCGCTGAGCAGTGGCATCCCCCCAGAGCCGGGACAAGGTCCTCCAGCACCCAAGGCTGAGACACCAAAGTGCGCCACTCCATCCCTGCCACCCGAGCCATCAAACACTGATTGCTATTAGACTAAGAGGCGTCACAGGGCCCACAACCTCCCCAACACCTTAATATCTAGTTATCTGGCTTGCAGTCACTGCCATGTATCCCCTTTTCTTATTTCTTTCTGCTTCAAACACAATTAGGAATGACAGCTGAATGAATTCTGCGCCCCCTCCTACACTGCGCCCTGAGGCTGGAGCCTCTCCAGCCTATGCCTCGGCCCGGCCCTGCATCCCCCCACCCCCTCCGGCGATCAGGGCCATCAGGAAATCCCATTCTAAACGGGATTTCCATTAGGGCTTCCCCCGTCGCCATGGCAACGGGACGTACATTTGTGACATCAGAGGGAGTCCCGATCCACCCCTCACCGATGCCTGGCACTGATTGGCCAGGCTGCGCAGGGGTCTCGGGGGGGGGGGGCCCACTCTAACGCTGCGAGCGGCGGCGAGCGGTGAGTGTTAGCTGCGTGCAACAAAAAAATTATGTAAATCAGCCCAGCGGGGCCTGAGCAAACCTCCTGCGCAGCATAGCCCGAGCTCAGCTCGGGATTACCGCCAAGGAGGATAAGGACCACACATTGGCTCATAGTGATCACGGGATCAGGAGCCAATGAAATCAGAGTAACAGCAAAGCAGTCGTGCTGCAGTATCAGCGCAGGCAGTGAGAACAACAGGAGTGCGAGAATGTGGAATTTGAAATCTATCCCTTGGCAGGAATAAGCGGCCACAAACTGCGTAGATTTAAGCTACGGCTGTCCGCAAGGGGTTAATATATGTGAGGATGCCATTGGAGAAGACCCCACAGTTGTTCTCGGGTCCACTTTAACGCACATTGACAAGTCATCATTCTCTTCTGATGAATATTTGTTTATTAAAAAACCAAAATACAATGCATACAACACAATAAATAAATACATTAAAAGTATGTATAGTATACAAGCAAAACTTATGCTTATTGTATGAAACTTACATACATATTAACCACTTAAGGACTGCAGTCATAAAACCCCTTAACCACTTGCCGACCGCCCACTGCGTTGGGTCCTGGGACTCTTCCGGGCCGGGGATCGCGCGCATTGATGCACGCACATCTGCCGGCATTAGGCTCTGCCCACTCATGACGACATCCCGCCGGCCATACGGAAGCGCCGGCGGGATGTTAACCCCCGATCTGCCGCATACAAAGCGTATAATACGCTTTGTATTGTATACAAAGCGTATTATACAGGCTGCCTCCTGCCCTGGGGGTCCCAGTGCCCGAGGGACCACCAGGGCAGGCTGCAGGCTGCAGCCACCCTAGTCTGCACCCAAACACACTGATCTGCCCCCTGATCGCCCACAGCACCCCTCAGACCCCCCGCCTGCCCACCCCCAGACCACTGTTTGCACCCAATCACCCACCTAATCGCCCATCAATCACTCCCTGTCACTATCTGTCAACGCTATTTTTTTTTTAGTCCCTAAACTGCCCCCTGGGGACTCCTGATCACCCCCCACCCCTCAGATTCTGGCCAGACCCCCCCCCCCCCACCCCCCGTGTACTGTATGCATCTATCCCCCCTGATCACCTGTCAATCACCTGTCAATCACCCATCAATCACCCCTTGTCACTGCCACCCATCAATCAGCCCCTAACCTGCCCCTTTCGGGCAATCTGATCACCCACCCACACCATTAAATCGCCCGCAGATCCGACGTCAGATCACCTCCCAAGTGCACTGTTTACATCTGTTCTCTCCTCGAAACACCCACTAATTACCCATCAATCACCCCCTATCACCACCTGTCACTGTTACCCATCAGGTTAGACCCTAATCTGCCCCTTGCGGGCACCCAATCACCCACCCACAGATTTCCCTCAGACCCCCCCTTATCAATTCGCCAGTGCATTATTTACATCTGTTCTTCCCTGTAATAACCCACTGATCACCTGTCAATCACCCCATCACTGCCACCCATCAATCACCCCTTGTCACTGTCACCCATCAATCAGCCCCTAACCTGCCCCTTGCGGGCAATCTGATCACCCACCCACAGCATTAGATCGCCTGCAGATCCGACGTCAGATCACCTCCCAAGTGCACTGTTTAGATCTGTTCTCTCTTCTAAACACTCACTAATTACCCATCAATCACCCCCTATCACCACCTGTCACTGTTACCCATCAGATTAGACCCTAATCTGCCCCTTGCGGACACCCAATCACCCGCCCACATGCTCAGATTGCCCTCAGACCCCCCTTATCAATTTACCAGTGCATTATTTACATCCGTTCTTCCCTGTAATAACCCACTGATCACCTGTCACTCACCCCCTGTCACTGCCACCCATCAATCACCCCCTGTCACTGCCACCCATCAATCAGCCCCTAACCTGCCCCTTGCGGGAAATCTGATCACCCACCCACACCATTAGATCGCCTGCAGACCCGACGTCAGATCACCTCCCAAGTGCACTGTTTAGATCTGTTCTCTCCTCTAAACACTCACTAATTACCCATCAATCACCCCCTATCACCACCTGTCACTGTTACCCATCAGATTACACCCTAATCTGCCCCTTGCGGGCACCCAATCACCCGCCCACACGCTTAGATTGCCCTCAGACCCCCCCTTATCAATTCACCAGTGCATTATTTACATCTGTTCTTCCCTGTAATAACCCACTGATCACCTGTCAATCACCTATCAATCACCCCCTGTCATTGCCACCCATCACTCACCCCCTGTCACTGACCCCCCCCCCCCCACAGTCCCCCCCCTCTGTGTACCGTATGCATCTACCCCTCTGTTCACCTGTCAATCACCTGTCAATCATCCATCAATCACTCCCTCTCACTGCCACCCATCAATCAGCCCCTAACCTGCCCCTTGCGGGCAATCTGATCACCCACCCTCACCATTAGATTGCCTGCAGACCCGACGTCAGATCACCTCCCAAGTGCACTGTTTACATCTGTTCTCTCCTCTAAACACCCACTAATTACCCATCAATCACCCCCTGTCACCATCTGTCACTGCTACCCATCAGATTAGACCCCTATCTGCCCCTAGGGCACCCAATCACCCGCCCAAACCCTCAGAACGCCCTCAGATCCCAGCCCTGATCACCTCGCCAGTGCATTGCTTGCATCTATTCCCCCCACTAATCACACCTTGAGACACCCATGAATCACCTCCTGTCACCACCTGTCACCCCCTAGCACACCTACCCATCAAATCAGGCCCTAATTTGCCCCGTGTGGGCTCCTGATCACTTGGTCAAACCCTCAGATCCCCCTCAGACCCCCTTCCGATCACCTCCCCAGTGCATTGATTGCATCTATTTTCCCCTCTAACCACCCCCTGAGACACCCATCAATCACCTCCTGTCACCCCCCTAGCACTCCTATCCATCAGATCAGGCCCAATACAACCTGTCATGTAAGAGGCCACCCTGCTTATGACCGGTTCCACAAAATTCTCCCCTTTATAGACCACCTGCCATCAAAATTTGCAGATGCTTATACCCCTGAACAGTCATTTTGAGACATTTGGTTTCCAGACTACTCACGGTTTTGGGCCCGTAAAATGTCAGGGCAGTATAGGAACTCCACAAGTGACCCCTTTTTAGAAAAAAGACACCCCAAGGTATTCTGTTAGGTGTATGAAGCATTTATACAGTAGAAGATTTTATTTTTTGTCAAAAGTTATCGGAAATTGATTTTTATTGTTTTTTTCACAAAGTTTCATTTTTCACTAACTTGTGGCAAAAAATAAGATCTTCTATGAACTCACCATACACCTAACGGAATACCTTGGGGTGTATTCTTTCTAAAATGGGGTCACTTATGGCGTTTCTATACTTCCCTGGCATTTTAGGGGCCCTAAACCGTGAGGAGTAGTCTAGAAAACAAATGCCTCAAAATGACCTGTGAATAGGACGTTGGGCCCCTTAGCGCACCTAGGCTGCAAAAAAGTGTCACACAAGTGGTATCGCCGTACTCAGAAGAAGTAGTATAATGTGTTTTGGGGTGTATTTTTACACATACCCATGCTGGGTGGGAGAAATCTCTCTGTAAATAGACTATTGTGTGTAAAAAAAAATCAAAAAATTGTCATTTACAGAGATATTTCTCCCACCCAGCATGGGTATGTGTACAAATACACCTCAAAACACATTATACTACTTCTCCTGAGTACAGCTGTACCACATGTGTGGCACTTATTTGCACCCTAACTGCGCTCAGAGGCCCAAAGTCCAATGAGTACCTTTAGGATTTCACAGCTCATTTTGCGACATTTGGTTTCAAGACTCCTCGCGGTTTAGGGCCCCTAAATGCCAGGGCAGTATAGGAACCCCACAAATGACCCCATTTTAGAAAGAAGACACCCCAAGGTTCTCCGTTAGCAGTATGGTGAGTTCATAGAAGATTTTATTTTTTGTCACAAGTTAGCGGAAAATGACACTTTGTGAAAAAAAACAATTAAAATCAATTTCCGCTTACTTGTGACAAAAAATAAAATCTTCTATGAACTCACCATACTCCTAACAGAATACCTTGGGGTGTCTTCTTTCTAAAATAGGGTCATTTGTGGGGTTCCTATCCCCACTTAACACTCAGTCGGCCGCCACCACCAAAGTGCCATCACCCCAGGGCTCAGCGGTGTGGAATTTTTTTTATGTGTCTGCCTCAGATGAGAGCAATGCCATCTGTACTCTCTGCCACCGAAAATTGAGCTGTGGAAACTAAGACCAAGACCCGCATAGGGACAACTACCTTAGAAAGGCACATGATTACAAAGCACAAACTGCAATGGGATGACCACCTGAGGAAAAGCAGCACACAAAAGCAAAGCCACACACCGCAGTGGAAGATACCAGGCCGCAATTTTTCCTCAAAAAAGGCAATACCTAAACTGTACCGTGATGTTGAAAGGCAAGTGGTGACATCTCTGGCACACAGTGTTGGGTCAAGGGTCCATCTGACCACGGATTCCTGGTCTGCAAAGCACGCTCAGGCCTGCCCGAAGACTACGTCAGTCCCCACACACAACAGCATCTCTGCCTGCACGCCGTGTGACTGCCTGCCCCAAGACTAAAGTCGCTCTGCACTGCAGCTGCAACAACAAAACAAAAGGCATGTACATGTGCCAATTTCCCTTCGTGATCATTACCTTGCTGCGGTGTAGGGGCTTGCGTATCACAATGAAGCAATGTGTGTGTGTGTGGGGGGGGGGGGGGGGGGGGGTTGGCCACACCCACAATAATAAGATTGTTGCTTCATTGTGGACAGACCAAATTTGATCAGCTGGACAGTCACTGATGTTCTATCATTGAGCTACCACAACCCGGTGACCATATGGGCTTGAAAAGCGCGACGGCCTGCACTCTCGCCATGGTGCGCACCAGTCCAGCACGGCCGTCACAACACAAACAGCTGTTTACACAGTGTGTTTGGTATGTCAGTGTGAAGCAGTACTCTAATTACACTCCCTGATTGATGTATACACATGCAAGATGTTTTAAAGCACTTTAGGCCTGCAATTTAGCATTCAATGTGATTTCTGCCCTTAAAACGCTGCTTTGCGTCAAATCCAGATTTTTCTCCGGGACTTTTGGTGTCTATCCCACTCATCCATGCAAAAACTCAGATGTTAGACCCCTTGAAACATCTTTTGAAGAAGTTTGCGAACCCGGTTTACTAACCGAAAATCTGAGGTTCGGGCCATCTCTATGAAGAACAGGGGAGCACCTAATCAAATCATCCAATCAAACAAAGACCTCACAAAAAATAACTTAAAAAAACGTAACAGAGACCAATACCAAAAAGAGCAAGCTCAGCACCTACATTACAACATACATTAAAAAAAAATATAACACCGACACTTACATGAAACTCAACATACATATGCTTTTACATGTAAAGACATCGGCCCTTTCTCTTTCTTTTATGTGTTTTTAGGTGTAGGGTTTTTTTTTTTCCTTTTTATCACTGTCCTGTTTGTTATTTTATTTTCTTGTCCGCGTGTATCGTTTTGTCTTCTGTTTTGTGTATAGGGCGTAAAAGTCCCTTGTATGGATGTTGAGTGCATGTAAGTGTATTTTTTTTTAATAAAGCAGAGGGACACCAAGAGCCCCAATAGTGTAATTCGTCTTGGGGACAACAAAATAAATGAGAAGTTAAATTTATACTTACAAACCAGGGTTACCAATAGGCAACCACTGTATAGGCAGGTGGGGAGAACAATCCTGACCCCACTCAGGAATAAAAAGTCGCTCTATGTAGACAGGAAAATAGGGTAACAACCCTCCACCCAGGGTGGACTCAATGTAGTGTACAAGATACAGAGGCACCAAAAGAATAAAAGGTAATTAAATGAACTTAAAAAACCAACTGGTTAAACAGAGGAGGCAGCGGTGGTCTTACCCCCTCCAAACAGACACAGGCAAGTACTGCGATTCAGACAGTCAACAATTTATTCGGAACTCCAAAAAACAATGCAACGCGTTTCACGGGCCATACATCCCGCTTCCTCAGGCAAAATACAAAATACAGCGAGCTCGGAACGAGCTCGCTGATATAATACAGATGCTGTGACTCCTACTGTATTTTGCCTGAGGAAGCGGGATGTATGGCCCGTGAAACGCGTTGCATTGTTTTTTGGAGTTCCGAATAAATTGTTGACTGTCTGAATCGCAGTCCTTGCCTGTGTCTGTTTGGAGGGGGTAAGACCACCGCTGCCTCCTCTGTTTAACCAGTTGGTTTTTTAAGTTAATTTAATTACCTTTTATTCTTTTGGCGCCTCTGTATCTTGTACACTATTTTTTTTAATGTATGTTGTAATGTAGGTGCTGAGCTTGTTCTTTTTGGTATTGGTCTCTGTTATGTTTTTTTTAGTTATTTTTATGCTTTCAAATACTGCAGCTCTGCTTTTTAGGATGATCTCTCCGATTATTTCCACTCATACAAGTAACATGTACAGTACATGCACGTTACAAAAATGCAGTGCCATTCAGCGCGATAACGTTCACTTGTTTTGAAACTACACCATTTGCGTGTCAGCAGTTTTTCTCATTGCTGTCGTCATTAGTATACACTGCTATAATTTAATTTCTGCGTGATATCATTTCTGAATGA
Source organism: Hyperolius riggenbachi (assembly GCF_040937935.1). Taxonomy (NCBI): domain Eukaryota; kingdom Metazoa; phylum Chordata; class Amphibia; order Anura; family Hyperoliidae; genus Hyperolius; species Hyperolius riggenbachi. The sequence continues at coordinate 277,576,745 of NC_090646.1, forward strand.
TGTCCTATGTCTGCAAGAATCTAAATCTGCAATTCAGTAATGATTAATGGAATCTGGATACAGAATTGGCCTTTAGTCTTTACACCTTTCCCTCCTCCTCCCTGCACAAATGGGTTGGGCGGGACAACAGCACTAGCAATCTGTATAACTTTTTTGTGTCCTGACTTCCTCCTACAGACAACAGATTCATTTTACAAAGAGGGATACTAAAGTTGAAGGAACTAGGCAAACAGTGAATATGGCAACACTTGATTTAGCACCTAGGAAGATTTACCAAATGAGATTAAACCTCACTGGGCTCCCTTTGTACTATGAAGGATTTTTGTGGGTCAAACGTCCTAGAAGCAAGGTAAGGTAGTAATCCAGTCTCTTTATGTCGTATAAAATGTTTAGTATTCTTTTAACCATGAATGCTAACATGTCCATAGAAAGGGAAGGTGATCATTTAAAGCTCAGATTTCTTCTCATTTGTTACCAGGAACAGGTGCGTAGTATGTATTCTAATGTAGGAAGATGAATAAACCTATTCATAAATGTCAGGAGGATTTAGGTAACTCATTTTCAAATGCTGTAAAATGAAAGCTATGTACACACATTAGGTGAAATGGTGTTCTTGTCAAATGACCAAAAACAAGACATTTTTCCTGCCAGTCATTGTTTAAAGCAAACTTAGGACTCCCATATGCTTTTTCACATAATGTGTAAGTGGCTAAGTCATCAAACACTGTTGCGGTTCAAAGATCAAGTTCTCAGCTATTATCCAGCATGTAAAATGTACATTCTTAGTACCAGATGGCATTGGCACGATGGCAGAGAATGAATATATCAGGTCTCTGATAGGTTTCACAGGAAGATCAGGCCAGGTCACAGTTTATGGGAGGTTAGTGTAACAGTTCAGTTATTGTTGTGGTCAGGCGTAGGATAGTGGAGGGATAGTCTACCTCCTCACACAGAGCAAGGAAGAGACCTGGCATCTGCGGGCAGCTTCACCCATATTGCACACAGGCCAGCGTCATTACGCTTTTACATGGTGTCAAACGGATGTTGTCCAATACTTTGACCCACAAAGCGGAAAGCAGAAATGCACCCACATAACACTGATTTTACATTACGCAAGGGACGAGCATGGGGCAGGCGGTAATTAAAGTGCTGGATTTAGTCCAACACTTGGATCTATAGGGGCTGATGCCATGCCTGACTAGATCTGACAACAGCACCTCTAGCTGCACTTTGTTCAACATTGGTGCCGAACTGAAAAATGCTGATTTCGGACATAGTTCATCAGGATTGGAAAATATTATTATTATTATTATCAGCACTCTTCCCTTTTGATTGGCAATATCTAAACAATGTCCCTTTTCCTTCTTGGACTTGAACTAAAAATAAATAATATCTACAGTCTGCATAGCAGCCATTTCACTGAAATGTAAAATCTGGTTCATCCACCTCCAGGCAAAAAGTAATAATGAACTTTTACACTTTTCAGCTATTTTTTTTTTTATCAGAGGTGATTGCTACATAGATTAAGGCTGCTTTCACAGTGGGACGTTACAGGCGCACGTTAGTGCAGCCTGTAACGCAGCCCACCGCACAGTAATGAAAAGTCATTGGGCTGTTCACAGTCCCCACTTTGCGTTACATTGTAACGCAGCACGTCAAGTTGAAGTGCTGCGTGCTGTACGTTATAAGCGGCTAAGCTGCGTTAGACTGTTTGCACATGCTCAGTAGTGTTGGAGGAGGAGGTCTCCCCTCCTCCTCCTCGGCCAGCCACATGGCTAATTAATATTCAAGTGTTTACTCACGGGAGCGCCGCTCTGTGCTGCGATTGGCTGGCGGGACCACGTGATGCCGCATGCGTCCAAGAGTACGCATCACGGACGCCAGAGTGAGCTGCACAATGCGGCTCAGTCTAACATCCACATCCAACACCACCAGGCGTTGCGTTAGAGGCACGTTATGCGACCATAACATCCCCTGAAACGCAACGTCCTGGTGGGAAAGTAGCCAAAACAAATTCACTTTTGGGTACTCTTCAGAACATCTCACTGCATTGTACTTACTGTTTGACTGCTTTGGACCCGTTCACACTCAGAACCGCAATCACAAAGGTGATGGCACCATGGGCAGGCTCACTCCTTAAATTACATGCTCTCATGTTCTTCCTCACTGGTTGAGCAGCACTGTCTCAGCACTAAGTGATTGGCTGTAGGAAGAGAATTGACTTTTAAGATCTACTGCTTTCTCACTGCATACAAACAGTGTGTAAGGGCCCTTTCACACTGTGGTGGGGCAGCTGCTACCACAGCCTAATGAAAGTCTATGGGGAAGTTCATACTTCCCACGCTGCGGTACGCTGTATCGGAAGTGCCCGATTTAACGCTAGCGCATAACTAAGTTACCCTGCGGCAATCTGCATCAGCTCAGAAGTCATGTTAGTCTGTGGTGACGCAGGGTTCTTTAAAGGGACTCCAAGGAGTGCCCGAATTTAAAAGAACACACTTACCTGGGGCTTCTTCTAGCTCACTGTAGATTGTGGCTTCTCTGAGGACAGTGATATGACTATGGACTCCCTACAGCACTACAGCAGATGTCAACGCTATATAAATACTAAGTACCGGTAATGTTAAAAACAAATAAAAGTAAGGCTATATCCCTACATGTAGCATCCAGCGTCACCTGCGTTCTTGTGGTTCCACATCCCCCTAGGGGCTCAAAATGCAACGTCACAACTAATCGCTGGGGTCCAATGCTGAGCACCTTTCTGCTTGGTAGAAGAAAAGTGTTTAGTATCTGCTAAACGAGCCGCCACCAGCCATCCTGCAGAAGTCTGTCTGAACCTGAAACAGTAAAAAAGGGCGCGGCAAGTGGTCTATTTGGGCCAATGTTAAATATCGGTATGTGTAAGCTGGAGTGAAAATCTGGAGCCCAAATACCAATGTTTGCATTTTTTTTAATTTTGCGGTGTGATGCGATGATCACAGCGCACCGTACTGCCCGTCACTAGTGGAAATGGACCCTTAGGTAGCTAGTGTGCAGGGGCGGGGGGGTTTAGTCAGGTAGTGTGTGTGTGTTGGGGGATGGTTATGGGTTAGGTGGTAGGTAGTGTGTGTGTAGGGGGGGTAGAAGTTTAGGTTTAGGCACTAGGTAGGTAGTGTGTGTGTGGGGGGAGGAGATTAGGCTGGCAGTCAGTGCGTGCGGGGGGGGGGGTGTTGGGGGGAGAAGTTTAGGTTTAGGCATTAGGTAGTCAGAGAGTGTGTGTGTGTGTGCGCGCGTGTGTGTGTGGGGGGGGGGGGGGTGGAGGTGGGAGACTTATGGTTAGGCATCAGAGGGGAGGGTTCTGCATGAGAGTAGGGTTAGGTTTAGCCAAGGTAAAATATTGGATTATACACGTTTATGGTAAACTATTGGTATTTGTGCCTTTATTTGACGAACGCATCCATGGGCGTCCGCAAAAAATTGGGGGCAAAAAGGAGGGGTAGGAAGAAGTAGCGCGCCACACCGAAAATTGGTTGTACGTTGTGTGGCAAAAAATGGGGCTACGTCATGGGTGTGGTCATGGACAAGAATGTGGGTGTGTGTTTGCATGATAAGTAGTAGCAGATTTGCATATGATTTGCATCTGAATTGAATGCGAAGTGTGCAGAAAGTCTATTTAGGTGCTGCACACATGAGCTGGAGGTCATTTCAGATGCAGCCTCAGCAATCATGAGGCCCCCAACAAGACAAATTCAGCAATCATAAGGCCCCCAACAAGACAAATTCAGCAACCATGAGGCCCCAACAAGACAAATTCAGCAATCATGAGGCCCCCAACAAGACACATTCAGTAACCATGAGGCCCCCAACAAGACAAATTCAGCAGTCATGAGAGCGTCAGGAATATATTGGGGTGCTTATGATGTAAGGATAATATTTTCATTTTCCTGTCTGCTATGTACTTCAGATGCGTATGTATCGGTGGTCATCTGGCTTTGGGGATGCTGTACTTGTCTGTATGACAGTGTGGAAATCAATTACCCTCAGTTCCTCTGGGGGCAGGGAGCTAATTAGAAGCCCCATTGTCCCATTATACAAATCAGGACAGAGTCAGGGAACTTCAAAGGCTAACAAAAAACTCTAGAATTTACATCTGACAGGCCTGCTGGGATGTGGAGGAAGCCTTAATCAATTGTCACCTGTAGTGGGGAAAAGACCTTTTTGATGATCTGAAAACTGAGACAGGAAAGGTTTGAAGTGGCATATCACAGGAAAGGATATGACGCGCGTTATGTATGGACTAGACCTGTGGAAATGGAATTATGTCTGAGATTTAATTAAAACTAGTTCCTCCCCTCCCCAAGGAAGTTGCAGCCTCCAGGCGTATCTCACAGTATAAAAAGCAGAGCCAGATGCCTAGAAAGAATCTTCTCTTGGAGGTAGCGCTTTAGCTAGGGATGATCGCGACTCCTGGTCGAAACGGCGTCCTCCCGTCAAACAACGTTCTAACCTAAGCTGGTAACGTTCTTTTTTCCCCCGTTTATTTTTACGCAAATATCCGTGTGTGTATTTTTGTAACTTTTATCTTTGTAACTTTTTTACTTTGTTTTTGTAATCTTTTGTATATATTCTGTTCTGCATTGTTCCACCTTTTTCCCTGGAATATTAAATTATTATTTAATAAGCTGGACTTCTGCCGTACTAAACTAACACTCATAGCCTAGAAGAGATTGAAGTGTGTATAAGTCCATGCCTAATTGTATGCTTGAGCAACACTACCATATGAAATTGTAATTGCATTGTGTGTGGGGGCTTTTGTCATACGTTGGCCTAAAGCGCGCAGCTGACCCAACGTCCGAAAAATGCCAGTGCGAGTAGAGACAGCAGAGTGGCTAACAGTATCGGTCGGAACGACTGATAGTGGTTTTTTGCTTCACTACAGTGTAAGATTGCAACTGTGTGTGTGTGTGGGTGCGTGGCGTTCCCGTATTCGGCCTAAGCGCAAAGCTGACCCGAATAAGAAAACGCGGAGTGCGCGCTGAGGACTCGACAGCAGAGTGGAAGTGTCTAACGAACAGCTAGTGGTGGCAGTGAGAGGTGTTCTGAACGGTCCCAGCCTTGTTTTAGCTCGAATAAGGCTGCTCTCCGCTTGATCTGGTCAAACCCGCAGTCAGGAACCGTATACGCAGGTGTGCCGCGGACCGGTTCCTGACAATGAGGCACATAAATAGACAGCAATTCACATAAATAGGCATAATGCCCCCTTAATCTGGTAGACACCTCTCACCTGACTTCTGAATTCTCCTTTACTGGCTGCTGTGCTTGGCTGGCCTGGCAATACTGTTTTTGGCTGGCTTGGGGATGATGTGTGTGCCGAAAGGCCTGGCAGTGATGCTGGGCTAGGCTGGCGGGCGGTGATGCTGGGCTGGCCTGGCTGGCGGTGATGCTGGGCTGGCCTGGCTGGCGGTGATGCTGGGCTGGCTGGCCTGGATATTTTAGGTAGTGACAGGTGCCTCCTAGTTTAGGTAGCGCCAGGTGCCCTCCAGTTTAGGTAGCAACAGGGCCCCCAGTTTAGGTAGTGACAGGGCCCCCCAGCTTAGGTAGTGACAGGTGCCTCCTAGTTTAGGTAGCGCCAGCTGCCCTCCAGTTTAGGTAGCGAAAGGCCCCCCAGTTCAGGTAGTGACAGGGACCCCCCAGTTCAGGTAGTGACAGGAGCCCACTAGTTCAGGTAGTGACAGCTACCCCCCAGTTCAGCTAGTGACAGGGACCCCCCCAGTTCAGCTAGTGACAGGGACCCCCCCCAGTTCAGGTAGTAACAGGGACCCCCCATTTCAGGTAGTGACAGGGACCCCCCCCCCCAGTTCAAGTTCAGCTAGTGACAGGAGCCTACCAGTTCAGGTAGTGACAGGGACCCCTCCAGTTCAGCTTGTGACAGGGACCCCTCCAGTCCAGCTAGTGACAGAAGCCCACCAGTTCAGGTAGTGACAGGGACCCCCCCCCCCCCCCAGTTCTGCTAGTGACGGCGACCCCCCCCTCTCCCCAGTTCAGCTAGTGACAGGGACCCCCCCCCCCCCCCAGTTGTGGGGAAGGGGGAGAGTCTCCCCCCTTCCCTCACCTTGGGGCTCACCCTTCCTCGGTTCCCCCTCCATAATGCAGCGGCTGCAGGCGGCAGCAGAGCGGAACACTTCCTCGATTCCCCTGCGCGAGGGAGATCTGTGCGTCGCTGGTCTGACGTCACTGACCAGACCAGCTGCGCACAGAGCCTTCCTCGCGAGCAGGGAATAGAGGAAGTGTTCTGCTGTGCTGCGCCCACCGCTGCATTATGGAGACAGGGGGGGATGGGAGCGATTAAGGGGGAGCCCCAAGGTGAGGGAAGGGGGGGATGTCTCCCCTTCTCCACTGCTATGTCTGCTTGCTCCCCCTTCACTGCGCTGAGTCGGGTGGGGGATAGCAAGGGGCGCCGTCACTGATTCAGCCGGGGGGCGGCTGAGGGGGGGGCAGCGGGCAGCCAGGGGGAGGCAGCCTCCCCAATTTGCCATACTTGCGGACGCCCATGAACACATCTGAGCCAACCCTTTAGCCTCCTGCTTTTGTCTCACTGCCTCTACACACAGACTTCAATTCCAAATGAATGACATCCTCATTATGCTGGGCATACATGGCTCATTTTTGAGCCATTAAGGCCCCGTTCACACTTGCGTTTTGCCATGCAAACGGACCGGATCCTGATCGGATCCTGATCGGATCAGGACCTGATCCGGATTGTAACCGTACGGTTCCGATCCGGATCCGGTCCGTTTGCATCAGGCATGCATCAGGCTGCCATCCGGATCCGTGGGCAAAAAATAGTGAAATATATATAAAAAAATGTTGGGGTCAGCAGAAGGTGCACCTGGTGCACATGTACAATCAGGTTCCTCCGCTGTAGGCCTCACCTCCACCTCCGACATTCTGCCAAACAGCTCCAGCACGTCTGTCACTGCTGCTCCACTCCAGACATGCTTGGCCCATGTGTCCCCATCCGAAATGGCCGCGTGGATACGCATAGGAAGTGGGGTAGAACGTCAGGTGTTTGTAGGCAGTGTGTTCTGTGCCTTCTGTTTCCCATTGGTTTCTGTGTTCCGGATGGTGCTGTCAGGCTGAGGTCCGGCTTTGCATTGCTATGCGAAACGTACGTTCCGTTTGTACAGTATACGGTCCGGATCCGATCAGGCAGATCCGGACAGGGAATGCTAATGTGAACAGGGCCTAAGATGGCTTGATTGATAATTTCCGACATGTCTGATCATTTCGCCGCTCTGTTCCGGATTGCAGTGAATGGAAAAAGATGAGAATAAGGAGCAGAAGATAAGAGAATTGACGGCGGAATCAAGCGGCAAAACGATCGACCGGGAGAATTGAGTGGCAAAAAAGAGCCATGTATACCCAGCATTAGTATCTTCAGGATTTCGCACTGTTAGTATTGCATGCAAAACAGACACGTCAGGTTTTGGTTTTTTGTTGTTTTTTTTTTTGCTTTATTACTGTTACCAAATAGCAAAGTCATCATTTTTTTTCTAGATAGCACAAAAACATAGTAAGTGTGATGAAATGGTGGCCAGTCTGCAGTGGATTACACAGCACATATCATCACACATTTGGTTTATCACAGCGTGGTAAAAAAAAAAAAAAATATATATATATATATATATATAGCCCTTGTAGTACCTTTGCACACATCGTGCCCCTTTGCACACTTCTTCCCCACTCTTGAGCAGAATCACAAGCAGCTTTCCCTCCTCATGGCTCACTCGTGTGTGTGTACTGTGTTAGAGTCCGTGCGGGGGGCGGGAGCGGGGGCGGGGCCGCTGCAGATGCACAGCACATGGCGGGAGGAGAGAGAGTCAGGACAGCCTGCAAGGAATTAAAGAGGAACCGTAGTGAAAATAAAATGGTTCATTTTTTTCAGTATTCATTTACATATTATCTAAACAGTGTTCATATCTCCCAACTGTCCCTCTTTTGGAGGGACAGTCCCTCTTTGGGAGCCATGTCCCTCTGTCAATCTTTCCTCCTCATTTGTCCCTCTTTCAGGAATTTGTCTATGTAAATATATAGTTTTCTCTACTAAAAAATGTGTTTGATTGACTTTAAACTTTATCTCCATCCTCTAAATTGATATATTACTAATTTTAAAATGTTAATATGAAGGAAAATTAACCAGGATAGAAAGGACCAGTGTGGTTTGAATTATAAATCAATATATTTTTCGTATGAAATCTTTATGGTATGCGTGACTAGGGGTGTGACGGGTGTGTGTTCAAGGGTGTGGCAGAGGCGTGGCTTAAGTGTCCCTCTTTCTCATCTCAAGAAGTTGGGAGGTATGAGCGTTTGCCCATTGTAAAATCTTTCCTCTCCCTGATTTACATTCTGAAATTAATGACAGTGTTTGCCATACCTCCCAACTGTTCCTCTTTCAGAGTAACAGTCCATCTTTGGGAGCTCTGTCCCTCTTTCCTCCGCATTTGTCCCTCTTTCAGGACTTTGTCCCTTTTTCCATGTAAATATATATATTTCTCTACTAAAAATGTGTTTGATTGACTCTAACCTTTATTCCCATCCTTTAAATTGCTATATTACTAATTGAAAAATGTTAATATGAAGAATAATGAACCAGGATAGAAAGGATCAGTGTGGTTTGAATTATAAAACAACATATTTTTCTTAGGAAATCTTTATGGTGTGTGTGATGGGGGCGTAATCAGGGGCGGCACGCCCAGGGGTGTACCTCTTTCTCATCTCAAAAAGTTGGGAGGTATGGTGTTTGCCCATTGTAAAATCTTTCCACTCCCTGATTTACATTCTGACATTGATTACGAGTTCTGCCAGGTGATCTGTACGAAAAGTTTGTTACTGAGAGATCTATGCAAAATTGCTTGCTTGGCAGTTGGTAAAAGCCATTTTTCCCACAATGCAACAAGGTTTACAGACAGCAAACTGACAGGACCATGGTCCTGATATCACACGGTGAGAGGGGTTTAACCTCAATATCAGCCACACAGACCCCCATGAGAAAAGGGGCACTTACGTATTATACCGTCTGAAGAGTTTGGCAGTTCCTTGTTTAAAGATAACCCTGAGGTGGCATATAGAAATCCTAATAGGACCCAGAGGCATGTCATGTGCACAATGACATGCCTCTGGATCATTGTGCCACCGCTGTCAGCCCCTCCCCCCCGTGCTCTGCTGTGCGCCCTTAAAAGATCGCAGCAGGCTAGCGACAATCTGCTTGTCGCTAGCCTGCTTTATTTATGTGAGGCTGTCAATCAGCCTCCTCCTCACCGCCACCTCCATGACAGACTCCCCCCGCCGCTCTCCGCCTCTGTTAGCTTCCTCCAATAGGAAGGCAAGCCGCGGCCCAGGAGGAGTACTTCCTTGGCTTCCTATTGCAGGAAGCTAACAGAGGCGGAGAGCGGGGGGGGAAGCCTGTCATGGAGGTGGCGGTGAGGAGGAGGCCGATTGACAGCCTCACATAAATAAAGCAGGCTAGTGACATGCAGATTGTCGCTAGCCTGGCGATCGTTTAACCCTCCTGGCGGTTTGCTAAAAATCCGCCAGGGGGCAGCAAATCCGTTTAAAAAAAAAAAAAATGTTTCTTTTTCATGTAGCGAGACAAGGTCTCGCTACATGATAGCCGCTGCTCAGCGGCATCCCCCCAGCCCCTCCGATCGCCTCCGCCGATCGGAGATCAGGAGATCCCGTTCAAAGAACGGGATCTCCTGGAGGGCTTCCCCCGTCGCCATGGTGACCGGGAGGGATGACGTCACCGACGTTATCGACGTCGTGACGTCATAGGGGACTCCGATCCACCCCACAGCGCTGCCTGGCACTGATTGGCCAGGCAGCGCACGGGGTCTGGTGGGGGGGCGGCCGCGGCGCGATGAATAGCGGCGGATCGGCGGGTAGCGGCGGCGATCGCATTGCACACGCAGCTAGCAAAGTGCTAGCTGCGTGTAGCAGAAAAAAAATTATGCAAATCGGCCCAGCGGGGTCTGAGCGGTGCCTTCCAGCGGCATAGCCCGTGCTCAGCACGGGCTTACCGCCAGGGAGGTTAAGGGGGGACAGCAGAGCGCAGGGGGGGCTGGCAGCAGCGGTACAATGACCCAGTGGCATCTTACTGTGCACACGACATGCCTCTGGGTCCTATTAGGATTACTATATGCCACCTCGGGGTTCACTTTAAGTTCTTTTTTCTCAACTACCAAGATTTAACCCTTTTTGAAGAGCTGAAGGTCCTGGCTTTCCATTACACCAGGTCCCGTGTCAGTGTAATGCTCCGTTGCCAAAGGTTTTGGAGGAGTTGTGTCCCCTGCATCTTGAGAGGTGAAGAGGGTGTATAGCTGGGCTACTTCTTTGTCTTAATAGAGTCTCCAGCCCCAGCCAGTAACACACAGAGAGAGGTCAGGAGGGTGTATAGTTTGTCTGCTCCTTCATCTTCTGTAATGAGACCCCTGCGATAGATGACGACCTCCCGGGGTGCTGCTAATCATCAATGTCGGGTTTATCCGTCACTTCTGCAATCACGCTTTGTGCAGCCAAGATGCAGGGGACACCCCTCCTTCAAAACCCTTTAACTTGGCAATGGAGCATTACACTGACACGGGACCTGGTGTAATGGAAAGCCAGGACTTTCAGCTTTTCAAAAAGGGTTAAATCTTGGTAGTGGAGCAAACAAAACTTAAACAAGGAACTGCCAAACTCTTCAGTTGGTATAACATGTAAGTACCAGAAAAGGTAAAGCTTTATCTTGGGAAAGGGGATATCAGCTACTGAATGGAATTAAGTTCAATCCTGGGTTAAAGTTCTTCTTGCTCCAGCTGATATGGAGCATTGAAAGAGCAGGAGAGTGTGCTCTTGTTTCCCGGCGAGCAGCTATAGACGGACAGACCTGAATAATCTGTGTGTTGTGCTGCATTGTCGGGATAGGGAATAGTGTGTGCAGCTCCCCGCCTGCCCCTTGAAGGATCCGCCCTAGGCATCGGCCTTGACAGCCTTCCCAGAAATCCAACCCTGGTGTTCTATGAAAAGCAGAAAATGAGACGGAGGTTTAGTGAATAACCTCAAAACCTGCTCTGTTACATTCTGTTTTGTCAGAAGAGAAAACATTTAATCAAAAAATTCAAATTAACTTTTTAATAGAGTCTGGAGTAGGCTTATTAGCCAAAAAGCTTTCCCTTTTTCTTTTAAAAGAAGCAAACATTATGTCTAAAAAGACAAACCCTATCGGTATAAATAGGAGGAGAAATAAACTCCAATATATAAAAAACCTATTGGTTACGCCACAGACCAGCTACCAGTGTGGGGTCTGTGGCGTGTGTCAGCTAATAAATACAGCCAACTATGCGACTCTGTGAGAGTCTTTGCTGATCCCCCCCGCTAGTGAGGTGAAAAGCGGGGTGTAGCTATCTCACATGTGGCAAGTGCTGACAGACTAGGGCAGCGAGTGAGAGAAACTTGGAGTTACATACTCTGACCAACTGTCTATCAGTGATAAATGGTCAGTAGAATGCCCAGACTCATGCCCAGCGTCGCTGACCAAATTGGGAAGAATGGGTAGAGGTGTAATCATACCAGGTGCATGGTGCTGTACAAAGACTAATACCCTAATATGAACATATTTCACCCTAACACAAAGGGCTTCCTCAGAAGGTGCTATACAATATATACAATGCTACACACACTATGTACAACCCCCCCCCCCCCCCCCCCCCGCATCATCCCAAATAGCTTAAGTCAAAGCTACCTGTGTACTGACAGGCAACAGTTTAAATACCCGGTGAGACAGGAAGCAGGTCACACCCGATGGGTGGAGCTGGAAGATCAACCCCTCAGCAAGTCTCCAACAGATCCAGTGTTTCACTGCCATGTATAAGGCATCGGGGTCCCCCAATGGGTTAACCTGATAATAGTAATGTTTTAAAAGTGCAGAGCATTCTCGATCCGTGCGCCAAACGCGCGTTCACTCACTATGTGTGTTGGGGGAGCGGGCCGGTGCGTCACTTCCGTCTAGTGTGTTGTTAGGTTGCTGTGGTAACCAAACCCGCCCCCCTGATGACGTCTCATCCAAGTGCGTCTGCTGGCCTGAGCACGCTGGCTCCTTTGTGCGTGACGTCACGTACGGGAGTTGTCATAGTAATGCATAATATCCCGTACGTGCGTCACCCCATGCGTATCTTGCTAGCCATTGGCCACATAGATGCGTGCGTCGGGGGTTGTCAAGGAGACGCACACAGCCGAACGGCCGCCTCCTCTCACGCGTCTTCAAACGGCCAGCTGGTCATGCGCATGCGTGCCCACACAATGTGTCTCCCGTTGGCATGGCAACACCTGCGCTATGTGGAAAACGCTAAACTAAAAGTAAACAAAGCGCACAACCAGTCAGGGCCACAATAGTGGCGTATAGTGCCCATATAAGGGATCAAAAGAGAGATCATGATTATATAAATACATTGGGGAGAAAAAAGGGGGGTGGGAGGGAGGGCTGGGATGCATAACCTGTCTCACCAGGATGAATACTATACAATGGTGCGGGAGAGAGGGGGGAGAAGATGCATAGGGATCAAAACATATCCTGCAACAATAGAACAACTGTGTCTGTTGATGCTTGACGGTGTGAAAACCTATTTGAATACAAATATAGATGTGGATGTTATAAACAAATCGATGTTATAAAAAACAAATCGATGTTATAAAAAACAGGCCAAATGAAAGTCCTCATTAAGGCCACGGGGGGCAATAGTGTCTAAACGGAAAATCCACTCGGATTCGATTTGTGTATGTTTCCGATCAAAGTTGCCACCCCTTTTGTCCCTTTTCCAGCACTGTATCCCCCAAAAAGAAATGTTAAAACGACACCCACTATGGAACTCATTCATGTGTCGTGCAATGGGGGTACTGCTCTTGTGTTTTATATGACCCACATGTTCTAGAACTCTTTCTTTAAGCTGTTTCGTGGTTTTGCCAATGTACCACAGATTGCAGGGATAGCTGGCACCATACACAACTCCCCTTGTCTCGCAATTAATGAAGGATTTGATCTCAAAAGTCCTTCCACTATGAGGGGCTGTGAAGCATTTAACGGTGGGCATATATCTACAGGCTTTGCATCTTGCTCACCTGAATGACCCAGTAGGTTTAGGGGGTAGCCAGGTTTTAATGGGTTTAATGATGTTGGAAAAGGGGCTGTGGACAAGCATGTCACGGAGGTTGGCCGACCTTCTGTAAGTAATTGCTGGATTCGGGGGCAGATGTCTGATAAGATCCTTGTCCTTCTGTAGAATAGGCCAATAATGTTTCATAATGTTAAATACAGACTGTGAGTGTTCAGTAAAGGTACCGATTAGTCTGGGTGTACTGACACCCGGTTTGGAATTCTGGATGTCATGTCCACTCTGAGTGGTGAATTTATTTTTCTCCAAAAGGGTCTTTGTTCTCGGTGTAGATTGTGGTTGATTGTTGTTGCAATTTAGCAACACCACCATTGTGTAGATTTATTTGGGATCCAGGACTGGTGTTTATTGGGTACGGTGACCAGACGTCCCACTTTACCTGGGACGCGTCTCGCCTTCCAGGGGCGCTGTCCCAGGCTGCATGAGGTCCCGGGAAACGTCCCGCTTTTAGCTGCGGGATGTCCCGGCCTCGGGACTCTGGCCACTGTCCATTGCATGAATTGGCCACAGCATCTCATAGACGCTGCGCCAGTTCATTCCCTGCAGCCCCGCTCCAGCAGCCTGCATATTCCTCCGGCAGGCAGAGCAGGGCTATGGGAAGATGGCGTCCGGCGAAGCCCTGTACTGGAGACTATTGGTGTCTCCAGTACAGGGCTTCGGGCGCCATCTTCCCGTAGCCCTGCTCTGCCTGTCAGCATGGGAGATTGCAGGAGGAGGAAGATGGTCCGGGGAGCAGCACGCCAGAGGCCGGCCGGGAGCGAGAGAAGACTTCTGTCAGGTGAGTAAATGCTTTTTTTTCCAGGTGAAATGTGCCCACATTGCGTTTATTTTGTGCTGACAAGTTGCCCATTGCGTTTATTTTGTGCTGACATGTTGCCCATTGTTTTTATTTTGTGCTGACATGTTGCCCATTGCGTTTATTTTGTACTGACATGTTGCCCACATTGCGTTTATTTTGTGCTGACATGTTGCCCATATTGCATTTATTTTGTGCTGACATGTTGCCCACATTGCGTTTATTTTGTGCTGACATGTTGCCCATTGCGTATATTTTGTGCTGACATGTTGCCCACATTACGTTTATTTTCTGGTGTCTGGGGTAACTGTTGCTGCATTTATTGTTTAATGGTCATAGTTGGCTATGTTTGCTGCTTTGGGGTATGGTATACTATTAAATAGCATCACACAGTTTCTGCACACCCATGATGCGAAACCTCGTTTGACCACATCATGGCGTAAACACTGCTTTCTTATGCCTCGCTGTTACATCATTACGTTAGCTCCGCCCATACAATGTCATGGCAGCCCCCCATTTTTCGGCATTTTTTTGTATCTATTTTGCATGTGTTTCTTTGGCTGTGTTCACACATAAATAGTGTACATTTTCGGTCTGGTCAGGTAAAACTAATAGAAAACTGATGCAAAACTGATGCAACACTGGACGGGAAATGTGCAGATTTAAAGGCACGTACACACGCTGTATTTTTACAAGCGACGGGTCCGTCAGACCCTCCCGCGGAGCAGTGGTTCTGCCAACAGTAGCACCAGAGCCGGATTAAGGCTAAATGGGGCCCTAAGCAAAGTAACCGATTTGGGCCCCCCATCATGTCGTAATAGAATCAGAAGATGTAGCTGCACAGCAACATGCTGCACGCACCAGGGCAGCCGAGCTACTGGTTGCTGTGGGCAACAGCCCGCTTTCCTCTGTGGGTGCACAATGCAGGGAATAGCAGCGGCAAAATGCAGAGTGAGATGAATGGCTGGGACATTTGCACTCAGGGACTGGGGCACCCCTGTGAAGAGGGCGCCAGATATCACAGCAGCTGCACTTTCCCCCTGCATCTCCAGCCTGGCAATAGCAGAAAGCTCTGGGCACCGCCAAACCGGAAGCCGTTCCCCAGACAGAATTACATAACCACCCCCACCACCGAACAACCGATTTCCTCCCAAACTAGACAGCCACCATGCAGCCTCTATCCCAGTGAATACGATAGTCCAGCAGAAAAGGCAGCCGCAGCGGGGGAGAAGGACAGCACCAGATGACTCACATTCACCTATTGCGATCCAAGCAATCGAGGTCCCGTCATCCGGAGCCCATCTGTCTCCTCTAGAGTGCTGCCGCTCTGTTACTACTACTATTACTACTTCCTGTCTGATCTGAGAATCAGGAAGTTCAGAGCGAGCGGCTGCACTGTAGAAGAGACAGATGGGTTTCAGATGACGGGATCTCTATCGCTTGGATCATGGATCGGTGATTCAGCATTTGCCATCTGTTGCTATCATTCTTGCTGCAGCTGTGGTTCTCTGCGGGAAGGGAGGGAGGAGTGGGCAGCGGCAAAGCGCACAGTAGCAGGAGGGGGACCTAGGAGGAGAGCCTGGCTCTGAAGACAATCAGCAGCGCACGGCATCATTTGACAAGACAAATAACATTTATATCGCGCTTTTCTCCAGGCGGACTCAAATCGCCAGAGCTGCAGCCACTAGGACGTGCCCTATATGCAGTAGCAATGTTAGAGAGACTTGCCTAAGGTCTCCTACTGAATAGGTGCTGGCTTACTGAATAGGCAGAGCCGAAATTCGAACCCTGGTCTCCTGTGTCAGAGGCAGAGCCCTTAAAGGGACTCCAAGCAGTGCCTGTGGGTATGCCTTTAAGCATACCCACAACTAATTAATTACATCCTCACACCTACCAGCATGATGTTTGTAATTATATCCCCCTGGGTTCCTTATATTTCATTGCATTGTGCTGAATCGAGCTGCCGACTTTGGAGAAAAGTCGTCCTGTAGCCACGATTTCAATCGCGAAAATAGCGAAAACTAAAAAGGCGTAGGGCGATCTTTTATATATCATTGGAAAGAGGAGAAAGAGAGCTTTAAAATGATATGCATCTTTCCATAGTTACTGCACTGCTCAGAGTCCCTTTAACCATTATACCATCCAGCCACCGCTGACAGGATGGCGAGGGCTGGTTTAGGTGCTGATGGGGCCCCTTTGACTCTGAATGGGGCCCCAAGCGACTGCTTTTGTTGCCTGGTTGGTAATCCGGCCCTGAGTAGCACGTGTGTACAAGCTGTCGGCAGACTGATAAGACTGTTTTTGACTGTTTTCCGTCTGACGGACCCGTTGCTTGAAAAATACGGCGTGTGCACGCCTTAAGTGTGACCCAAGAGTAGAGGTCTTCTCAGGATAATCTGAACTGCACAGTGACTTCTATTAGCAAACACAGATAAGGTAGATAAAAGCAGGACTCCTGATTCACTTGCTGGAACATAAATATAGAAGTTTACTGTACATTGACAATTGAAATGTATTATTGAACTTCTGTAAAATTTGAATTATATGAGTATTCTAGAACACAACACAGGAGAACTTCTTGTACTGATTGCTGTGTAGGAATATGCCAAGTATTTGAAAATTTGAAGGTAGAACACATTGTAGCAAAGGTCACCATTAAAGGTACCCAATCCAATCGATCCTATGGTCAATTGGTCGGGAGATTGTGCTGCTAATGGCCACTGGCCACCTGTCTCCTAGAGCAAGATGTTTTTACTTTAACCTCTTGCCGACCGTTCCACGCCAATTGGCGTGAACACGGTGGCAGCCCCAGGACCACTCCACGCCGATTGGTGTGAATGGCTCTGGGCGGTGATTGCAGGCATCCTAGCTGGAATGAGGGAGTTCCGCTCCGCCATCAGTCTCCCATCGGCGATCGCCACTCGGAGACTGTTAGACGGCGAAACCGCCATCTATTTACTATGTACAGCGCTGCGATGTACTGCAGCGCTGTACTGGGGACAGCTATGTGACACGGCTGTCCCCCTGGGGGAGACAGGAGCAATCCGCTGTGATAGGCTGACGGAGGGAGGGAGGATTATTAAATTAATTAAAAATACCAAATTGTATTAAAAAAAAACTTTTTTATAATCAATAAATAAACAGTCCTGGGGCAATCTGACCCCACCAACAGAAAGTTCTGTTGGTGGGGAGAAAAGGGGTGGGGGAAATACTTGTGTGCTGAGTTGTGCGGCCATGCAGCGAAGCCTTAAAGCTGCAGTGGCCTATTTGGTGAAAAATGGCCTGGTCACTGGGGGGTTTAACACCACATTCCTTAAAGGGATACTGTAGGGGGTCGGGGGAAAATGAGCTGAACTTACCCGGGGCTTCTAATGGTCCCCCGCAGACATCCTGTGCCTGCGCAGCCGCTCACTGATGCTCCGGCCCCGCCTCCGGATCACTTCTGGAATTTCTGACTTTAAAGTCAGAAAACCACTGCGCCTGCGTTGTCGTGTCCTCGATCCCGCTGATGTCATCAAGAGCGCACAGCGCAGGCCCAGTATGGTCTGGGGGCTTGCTCAGTACACTCCTGGTGACATCAGCGGGAGCGAGGACACGGCAACGCAGGCGTAGTGGTTTTCTGACTTTAAAGTCAGAAATTCCAGAAGTGAACCGGAGGCGGGGCCGGAGCATTGGGGAGTGGCTGCGCCAACACAGGATGTCTGCGGGGGACCATTAGAAGCCCCGGGTAAGTTCAGCTCATTTTCCCCCGACCCCCTACAGTATCCCTTTAAGTGGTTAATCAATGGTAGTGACAACCTTGGCCTATATGCAATTCATTTTTTCTCCTAAGTTTCCTCCCGGGTCATAATTTTAAACGTATCAATAAAATGCCTTGTAAGTCACCAGACAGCAAGAAAATACTCAAAATAATTTTCATAGTACTTTTTCACCTTCTTTTGGGTACTTTATTAGTTGAAAAGTGCTAGAAAAGTTATTTTAAATAGAAGGTGAAAAATTATCTCCTAGGAGAAAACACAGGTGAAAAAGTGGGCCCTTGTGTCTTAAAACAGGGCTAAAATTATTGGTCAGATTTTTCAAATGGCACAATCAATCAGAAAGACTGACTGTAATTCTCAGATTGAAATGAAATATAAAAAATTGTATGGTGTGTGGCCACCGTAAGCCCTGTTTCAATTTATTTTAACCAAACTTAAGTATAAATACACTAACAGTGAAAACGCATATAGAAGTGTGTATTTGACCACATTGCCTTTGATCCAGAAAGTCAATTGTCTTCATTTTAGAAACGAGAGAATATTCTTTTTGAAAATACTGCTCTGTGCTCCTTACAATAGAGGACTTGTATATGTGTAATGTAATATCGTAATAACTGCAGGGATGGTCGTAGTCAGCCAACTTCGCTATGCTGGAACTACGCATAGTTTTCCGCGATTACACTTCGCAAACTACAGCTACGAAATCAGAAACTTCGCTACGTTTGCATTTCGTAGACTACGCGTAAAATACAGAAGCTTCGCGTAGTGCGAAGCGTAGTTTATGCGGACGCTTATGCCCTTATGCGGAAAAATGTCCGCAATAATCTGCTAACTATGTTCATGAGTGAACTAATATATGCGTACATATCACCTTCCAATGCGGAATTGTATACGTATAGAAGGGCAATTATATTTCTGCGCATGCGCAATGAGCCGTATAGACGCAGTTACTGTACGCGTAGTTGACTTCGCAATACATACGTCAACTATGCGTAGCGGACGAAGATTCGCATAGCGGGACTACGACTACGCGAAAAAATGTATGCAAAGTTTTTAAACTTCGTCTATCAACTACGACGCGTAAATTCTCGCTGGCGTAGTTTACGAGCAACCCTGAATAACTGTAATATGTCATAGCTATGCTCTACAAATAGTTGTTTCTTTATCTGTAAATGTTAAAGTTCAACTGTACTCTGAAAACTAAATACACAAAGTTAAGTCTATAAATGTCAACTATCTTACTTGTTAAAGGATTTGTAAATTTGTACAGATGGTCCTGTGCATTATATGAAAAAGGTGCAAAAATGAAAAGAGTTGTAAATCAATTGATGGTCCTATACTCCTGTGCGTAAACAAGTTGTAAATGTCCAGTGAATCAGTCAGTATTGATTTATGTGCCTCCAAATGTCCATAATGCTGAATACACACCATGCGTTTCCGCGTCGAATGCGTCCGTCGATACGCGTCGATTCGATTATTTCCGAGCATTTCCGAGCGCATTTCGATTATTTTTAGGTCGAATGCCATGTAAACCATTCGAACCGCGAATCGGACATGTCGGAAATAATTGAATCGACGCGTATCGACGGACGCATCGAACTCGGAAACGCATGGTGCGTACAGGGCCGGATTTGTACTTTCCAGCGCCCTAGGCCGGCTGTCACCAACCGCCCCCCGCCCATTCTGTCCAACTCTGACTGGTGTTCACTGGGTTACATGGGCTCCTGTCTGTTTTGCTGCTTTGCCCCCCCTGTTCAAAGAAGCAGTGCATGCTCTGTCCACTCCATGTAATTTTGCACTCCAGCCTGGATGCACAGCAGGCAATAGTGTTCAGGGCTTGCATAATTCAGAAATGATGCTCATATATGAGCAGCACTTGTCAAGTACACATACCCATAACACTCCAAGCCTCGGCTGCTGTGCACATGCATACAGGACAGGAGTGCATAATAACAAGAAGCCCGAGAGGACAGAGCATGCACTGCTTCTTTGTCCTTTGTGCGACTTGCTTCAGTCAGAGTCACAAACAGGTGATAGTGCAGCGCAAAGGAGAGAAACCCATCCAAAACAGAACAGGTAAGTAGAAGGATCCAACACTACACACGCTGGCATAGATGTAGTGTAAAGCTAGGTACACACAATGCAATTCTGACAGATTTACTGTCAGATCGATTATTTCCAATGTCTGATTTCCGATCAATTTTTCAATCGATTTTCCGTTCATTTCTATGAAAAAAATAATTCAGAAAATTGATTGGAAAGCAGATCGGACATGTTGGAAATAGTCGATCTGACAATAAATCTGTCAGAAAATTGCATCATGTGTACCTAGCATAAGCTTTGGTGTACTTTACACAGTGACAATTTAGCACTTGGGGCAAGTGAAGACAGATCTTAATCAGTCAGCAGGAAGTTTTTAAGTTTTGTAATAGAATGATAATATTTATTGGCTAACCAAAAGAAAATAGTGAGCCTTTGGCTAATGAGCCATCTTCAGACTTTGTTCCTGTATACAAGATGTTAGGACATACAGTTATATATATACAGTCAGCAGGAGATGTATACATTGATTTGTAAATATAAATAAATGTAATACAGTTGTCATTCTGTTTCAAAACATCCTGCTTTCACTGATGGCTAACACAGAACAATGCTTTGCTGCTTGTAAAACATGTCAGGAAAGAGTTAAACTGTACTAACACAGAGAGAATGTTGCTGTCATTGCTTAGATTTATGGCTTGTTTTTATTTCCTAACAGGTCTCAGGTCTTTAACAGCTCTGACCAAGTAATAAAACATCAGTCTGGGGGAGAGGAGAGCTGATAATTCCTATCCTTGAATGCGTGCATAAAGAAACTAATCTGAACTCAAAAGTTCTACTACTTAAGCCCATATATTTTTTTCTCACAGCAGCTTGTATGTCCCCACTCATTATACTAAGGACAAGATCCTCAGATGACAACAGATGTCATCACACACACTCTGCGGTGAGAGAGATGCAGGGATCTCTGGAATTCAGGCAGAACAGAGCAAAGCAGAAGTGATTTACTTTGACATGTGACCTCTTATCTCTCCAAGTCCTGCGCCCTGCTGAATTTTATCGCCCTAGGCCTTGACCTCTGTGGCCTTTCCAGAAATCCGGCCCTGGGTGCGTATCCAGCATAAGAACCACCACTTTCCTTTACACAAATGAGAACTTGCCAAGTTATGAAGGTCCTATACTGCTGTCACTGTGTAGTCTGGGGATGTACAGCTTACCCTTGTATGAGCAGTGATGCTCATACGAGCTCAGATATCCGAGATACTCGGATATCCTAGCTCTTTTTTCACTATTCAAGCTCGAATACCGAGCTCGAATAGTATTAGCTATCCGGGCTGTGCTATCCGAGCGCACTCGGATAGCAAGCAGCTATCCGGAGATATCCGAGCTATCCGGGCTCGAATACGGAGCTCGGATAGCGTCATCAGCGGGTGACGTCACCTCGAGTCCTCACAAGCGAATCAGAGGGCTCCCAGCCCTCTGACTGCAGCCAATCACAGAGGGGGAGCCTGGCCAAGCCCCCCTCTATAAATAGTGGGCGCCATCTTGCCTCACTCGTCCTTGCTTGTGACCTACTGTACTGAGAGACTGCTCCAGTGCTTTTTGTCTGTGCTTTATTGTTCAAAACACCAAGCGTTTTTACACTCCAACACTTGATATTCACCTGTATTGCTTTGTATTGTAGATAGATTGTATTTTAGGCAGTTTAGTTTGTGTGATTAGGGACTAGGGAGGGAGACTGTCACTGGTGCTGCTGCAGCTGCAGCAGCTAGGCCCTGTGCCTAGGCAAGGCAGCCTGCCCTGCTCTGTGCTCTAGTCTCTAGTTACCTGTGCTCTCACCTGTCCTACTCTACTGTACTACTTCTGTGTTAGTTAGAGTATTGTACTATTTTGTAGTTAGCAAGGCCCAGCTTTACTGCTATACTACAGTGACCATATTTTTGTAGGCTCAACCTGGGATGGGGGGGGGAGCGGATGTGAAAAATAGGCGGTTGCGAAAAATGTGGTGTCTGCGGTGCGCATGAATAAATGGGCTTGGCCATGACATTCTATGGGCGGAGCTAACTTAATGATGCAACAGCGAGGCATAAGAAAGCAGTGTGTACACCGTGATGTGATGACGAGGATTCGCATCATGGGTGTGCAGAAACTGTGTGATGCTATTTAATAGTATGCCATAACCCCAAAGCAGCAAACACAGCCAACTATGACCATTAAATAATAAATGCAGCATCAGTTACCCCAGACACCACAAAATAAACGCAATGGGCAACATGTCAGCACAAAATAAACACATTGCGGGCAACATTTCAGCACAAAATAAATGCATTGCGGGCAACATTTCAGCACAAAATAAACGCATTGCGGGCAACATGTCAGCATAAAATAAACGCAATGGGGGCAAACATGTCGGTACAAAATGAACGCAATGGGGGCAAACATTTCAGCACAAAATAAACGCAATGGGGGCAAACATTTCAGCACAAAATGAACGCATTGCGGGCAACATTTCAGCACAAAATAAACGCAATGGGGCAAACATGTCAGCACAAAATAAACGCAATGGGGGCAAACATTTCAGCACAAAATGAACGCATTGCGGGCAACATTTCAGCACAAAATAAACGCAATGGGGCAAACATGTCAGTACAAAATAAACGCAATGCGGGCAAACATGTCAGTACAAAATAAACGCAATGCAGGCAAACCCGTCAGTACAAAATAAACGCACTGCGGGCAAAAATGTCAGTACAAAATAAACGCACTGCGGGCTAACATGTCAGTACAAAATAAACGCACTGCGGGCAAACATGTCAGTACAAAATGAACGCACTGCGGGCAAACATGTCAGTACAAAATAAACACACTGCGGGCAAACATGTCAGTACAAAATAAACGCACTGCGGGCAAACATGTCAGTACAAAATAAACGCACTGCGGGCAAACATGTCAGTACAAAATAAACGCACTGCGGGCAAACATATCAGTACAAAATGAACGCACTGCGGGCAAACATGTCAGTACAAAATAAACGCACTGCGGGCAAACATGTCAGTACAAAATAAACGCACTGCGGGCAAACATGTCAGTACAAGATAAATGCACTGCGGGCAAACATGTCAGTACAAAATGAACGCAATGTGGGCAAACATGTCAGCACAAAATGTACGCAATGTGGGCAAACATGTCAGTACAAAATGTACGCAATGTGGGCAAACACTTTACCTGCAAAAAAAAGCATTTACTCACCTGGCAGAAGACGTCTCCTCACGCAACCGGCCTCTGGTGTGTGTGCAGCTCCCCCGGACGATTCTCCTTCAATCTCCCGCTCTCACAGGCAGAGCAGGGCTACGGCAAGATGGCGTCCGGAGGCTGAAGACACAAATAGTCTCCAGTACAGGGCTCCGCCTCCGGACGCCATCTTCCCGTAGCCCTGCTCTGCCTGCTGGAGGAATATGCAGGCTGCTGGAGCGGGGCTGCGGGGAATGAACTAGCGCAGCGTCTATGAGACGCTGTGGCTAGTTCATTGTATGGTGGCCAGAGTCCCGAGGCCGAGACGTCCCGCTGCTAAAAGCAGGACGTTTCCCGGGACCTCATGCAGCCTTGGACAGCGCCCCCCGAAGGCGGGACGCGTCCCGGGTAAAGCAGGATATGGTCACCGTAGCTATACCTGTCCTGTATCTGCTCTCTGTAATCTAGTCACACCTGTTCTATTGTTTAGCTAGATTCTTCTATTGTTTAGTTAGTACTGTAGTGTACTCTAGTCTGCACGTCTGCGCTGTCCGCATCCTCTCGTTAGTGCTACACCCGTCCTATTGTTTATATTACTTCTATTGTGTATTCGCTGAATTGTACTGTACTCTAGTCTGTATATAGGAACACCGTCAGTCAGCGTCAGCTAGGGTCTTTGTGTGCGCAGTGCACGTCTGCGCTGTCCGCACCCTCTTGTTAGTGCTACACCCGTGTCCTATTGTTCTTCTATTGTGTATTCGCTGAATTGTACTGTACTCTAGTCTGTGTATAGGGACACCGTCAGTCAGCGTCAGCTAGGGTCTTTGTGTGCGCACTGCGCACTCTCTTGTTAGCGCTACACCGATCTCTGCTGTAGAGTACACCTGTCCGTCACCTCACACACCCACCACCACCAGTCCCACCCCATTAAAGTACCCCACTTGTCCCACCCGCCTTTACATACATAACTTTTTTTTTCATTTGGGTAATATTAAAAATATACGATGTCTGGCACTGGCAGCTGCGGTTTGGGCAGGGGCAGCAAGGGCATCGGCAAGAGAGGAGGTTGCGGCAGCCGCGCCACCACCACCATGCGCAGTTCTGCGTCTGCACCAGTGGCTATTCTGCCATTAGCCACTGGCCGTGGACGCCTTGGCCGCCCAACAGCTGGGAGTCACGCTGCAGAGACACAGCAGCAGCGTGTGGCGCAGACTTTCCTCCCACCGCCAGGTCGTAGCCGTCCTATTGAGGAGAAGGATGCAGACTCTGTGGTGGAACTGATGGTGGATGAGCAGGTCACCATTAGCTCTGGAACCGAGTCCCCCCCCCCTCCCCCCGCCACCACTCCGGTTCGCAAGAGCAGCAGCAGCCGCCCAGCACTGCCTAGGGAGGAGGAGGAGGAGTGCAGTTCTCCAGCTCCAGCGGGCAACACCAGCATTAAGATTTTTTTCGCACAAAGTTGGTCATATACACCTAGTACCTCTCAGTTGTATAAATGATTCTTTATTGAACATAGAAAGCTGCCGGTATACACCTTACACGACCAAAAACACAGACATAATTAAAACCTATTTCTGCACAGAAATCAAAACATAAAAACCAAGGAGCCAACCCACTTATCCCCTAGTTCAATGCTCTAGGCTTGTGTGCATGGAGTCCGTCCAATGACTCTCTGCTCCATGCACGCAAGCCGAGCCCACCCACAACTCACACACCGCCTTGCACCATGCATACAGCAGCTGCCTCCCCCTAATGGGGATAGGTCCTGTGTTTTCTTGGCAAAAGCAAGCAAGCGTTAGTCTGGGTAAACACCAGCACCCTGTCACTCAGCACCTTCTTTACCCCAAAGACAGCGAGGGTATTGAGTGCTGTTGCGGCAGAATTTGAGGAGGAAGAAATGCTGATGGGCACTTTGGGGGATGATGCTTTGGACAATCAGACAGTGGTGACTGTCCATCAGCCCATGCATGCAGAAGGGGAGTTTGTGGGGTCATCCCAGCAGGACATGTTTGCGGAGGGGGAGGATGATGATGATGATGACAGGGTGAAGGACAGAGGCTGGGTGGCAGATCCTGGGGATGTCATCAGCTCTGAGGAGGAGGAGGATGCGATTGCGGGCCTTGCTAGAAGGATCAGCATCGCAGACATGGGCAGGATCAGAAGTGGGCGTGGTATGCAGGCCACACAGCGTGCTGATCCGGAGAGTTCTGCCAGTGCCACCAGCCGCACCAAGAACCCCCACAACCACCACAGGGAGACCAGCGGCAGCAGCACCTTCGAGCCGAAGGGGAAACTTCACCTCCCCAATTTGGAATTTTTTCACCCTGCCATATGTGGATTGCAAGTATGCCACCTGCAACCAGTGCCGCCAGCAGCTCAGCAGAGGGAAGGACCCCTCTGCGTACGGCACCACCTCTCTGGTGATCCATCTGGCAGGGAAACACTTTCATGAGCATGAGGAGTTCATGAAGTTGAAGAAAGCTGGCAGTGGCAGTGGCAGACCAGCCACCACTGCGAAGCCGTCGGCAGCAGCCAACCGCCCTCCTCCACCTCCTCCAGCAGCACCAGCAGGAGTGCGTCAGAAACGCACTGCTCCTCCTCCCTCTGCAACTCCTGCCGCCGACACTGAGGCCTGTTCTGGCAGCCAGTCCTCAGTGGCCTCCTCTGCCCCTCCAGTGATTCCCGTGCCAGCAAAAGGCGTCACCAGACCCTGCTCAGCGACACCTTCCAGGGGGTGGTTAGGGTTCTGCCTCCCAGCAGCCGTCGCGTGCGTCAGCTGAACGGCTTGCTGGCACGGGCCATGTGCTCCCAACTCCTGCCTTATTCCCTTGTGCAGGAGGGGAGCGACATGCGTGCACTCCTGATGTGTGCAGCCCCCGATTGGCCAATCCCCAGCCGACATTTTTTTGCACGCACGGCCATCCCTGCACTTCACCGCTCTGTGATGTCGGGAGAGGGCTGGATCACGCGGTGGGTCAACGGGTCCACGTCACCATGGACTCGTGGAGCAGCCGGTTTGGGACAGGCCGCTATCTGTCCTTCACCGCGCATTGGGTCAGCTTGGTGGAAGGGGGTGAGGAGGGGGGAGTAGCATCGGGCACTGTCAGAGCAGCAGCAGCAGCAACAACGCAGTGGGTGGTGCCACCATGCAGGGTCAGCGGAATTGCAGCAGGTTCCTCTGATCCGCTTCCATCCACCCGGCACACCAGCCCAAACCCCTCGCCTCAGCAGCCCTGCCACTGCCAAGCGCTGCTGGAATTGGTCAGCCTGGGGAAGACCAAACTGACGGCGAACCATGTCCTGGCCAAACTCCGAGAGCAGGAGAGGAATTGGCTGACCCCCAGAGGCCTCAGAGTCGGAGAGGTGGTGTCCGACAATGGGGCAAACCTGGTTGCTGCAATCAGCAGGGGAGACCTAACCCACATACCCTGCCTGGCGCACGTCCTGAACCTGGTAGTCCAAAAGTTCCTGCGGACCTACCAGGGGATGGACCGACTCCTTGAGGCGGCAAGGAAGGTTGTGCGTCATTTCCGGCACTTGGCTGCAGCCGTAGCGAGCCTGGAAGAGGTGCAGAAGGAGCTGCACCTGCCACAGCACCGGCTCATGATTGATGTTCCAACTCGCTGGAACTCCACCCTGGCGATGTTGGAGCGTCTGGTTGAACAGAGGCAGGCTGTCAGCCAGTACTTTGCACGAGCAATAGTTGCCGCCATCACTGCAACTGGGCGTGCCGCCACCAACCTCCCGTCCATCATCTCCACGGAGGACTGGGGGCACATGCAGCAGGTGTGCTCAGTGCTGGCACCCTTCCTGCAGGCCACCAACATGGTAAGCAGGGACCATGCAATGGTGTGCGAGTGGGTCCCCATGGTGTGTGTGCTAGACAGGGCCCTGTATGCACTGCTGGAAGAGGGAGCGGCAGCCTTGGACTAGCAGGAGCTGCAGGCAGCTTCACAGGCCACCTCTGAGGAGGAGGGCTTTGAGTTGGTGGAGGTCCCTGACCTTGCTGCTGATGAGGGGGAGCAGCAGTGCGCAGCTGGAGTGGTGCGGGGGTGGAGAGAGGATGAGGTGGAGGAGGCAGAGGATGAGGAGGACAGCACTGTCGGCTCTGGGGCTGCCGATGATGTGCCAGCAGACGTGGCCAGACTCTTCCCAATGGCAGCGCACATGCTGAGGTGCCTGCGCAGGGACCCAAGAGTCATCCAGATGAAGCAGAGGGAGGCCATCTGGATTTGCATGATGCTGGACCCACGTCTGAAGGGGAAGCTCAGCCAGTTCCTGCCTGCAGGAGGAGACCGTGCGCAACAAATGAGGGATTTGCAGTTGTCCCTTGTTGAGCGCTTGGAGGAAGCCTTCCCTCAGCCATCCACCCCCACTGTCCAGCCAGCACAGAGGCAGCAGCAGGTGCCTGCATCCACCAGCAGCAAGCGCACGTGCACCACAGACCTGCTGTCTCTGACCATTGAGCTCTACATGAGTGTAGAGCTGCCAGGGACTAGAGAGGAGGTGCCTGCAGCAGCATCCTTCTCCAGTCACAGACAGCGCTTGACCCGCATGGTGGCTGACTACATGGGGTCCTTCAGCAGGCTTGACAGCGTTGCCCCTGTTGATCCCATGGAGTATTGGGTCAAGCACCTGCCGATCTGGAGCAAGCTTGCGCAGTACGCCCTGGAAGTGCTCTCCTGCCCCCCTTCCAGCGTACTGTCAGAGCGTTGCTTCAGTGCAGCCGAGAAGCAATCTCGTCTGTCTCACAAGTCTGTGGACAGACTGACGTTTCTCAAAATGAACCAGGCTTGGGTGGAAGGCGAATTCCTGGCTCCTGTTGTCGGCGAGAGGGGGACATGAAGTGGCACACACACATTACACCTGCTGCTGCTGTATTTCCTCCTGCTGTCTGTGTCTCCACTGCCAGGGAACACATTACAAGAGGCTGCTGCCCATGCGCCACCAGCTATGTCTCGCTGCCCGCCTGCCTGCTGCCACTGCCACACACTCATCCTCCTCACGCTGCCTGCTGTTGTATTTCATCCTGCCATCTGTGTCTCCACTGCCAGGGAACACATTAAAAGGTGCTGCTGCCCATGCGCCACCAGCTATTTACGCTCAAAAATAGCTTCATTTCTGAAAAATAAAAATGTAATAATTTTGTGTTATTATTTTAGAGGTGTCCGGGTTGAAAAGTGTGCTGTCCCAATTGTGTATTGGACACTGTTATGATCATGTCTGCAGCGTTTACTGCTGGCTGCAGTGGTATTGTAACCCAAGCAGTTCTGATGTCATTACATACATTTTCTTGCATAGTTTGGTTTGCACTTAGACTAGTTGCTGATTCCATCTGCAGTCGCTCTGAAGTTAATGACAGTTTAATGTGCTTTTGTGTAAACAGACATTGTCTGCTGCAGTGGAGGGGCGGTCCCTTTCCTGCAGGCTGCATATCATTGTCTGCCTTTTCCTGCTGTCAGCCTGTGATTAATTACCATTCACTTGTGTGGGAATCTGCAGGTCTGCTCCCATTGGATGACCTCAGTATAAAGAACTGCTTCCTGCAATGCTTGATGGGCTACCATAGTCTCAGATTCTGTCTGTTACTCTGCCCGTGCCCCACCTCGTTCCTAGTCCGTGTGGACTGCGCTGACTCCTGCGAAGGGGTCAGCGAGTCCTCCTAGTTCTGCTCTTGTTCTAGAAGTTGTTACTTTGCTTGTCTTGTGTCATATATTGGTTCATCGCCAATATATACGCATACTTGCGCATTTTGTTATTTTCTTTGTATTCGTGTTACGTTGATACATCAGTGTCGCTGATATATACGTACACGAACTGTTTATTTTCTGTGTTCAGTCAGTCAGCCTTCCAGCACGCTTTGGTAGTTTGCGCGTATCGTGAGCACCCGTGCTGAGGTAGTATCCTGTTCCTGGTCCTGTTTGTGGATTGCGTTCATCTCTGCGAAGAGATAGCGAATCCTTCTGAGTCCTGTTCCCTGTATTACTCCAGTCTTAGTCAGAGTTCCTGCTTATGTCATATATCGGTTCATTGCCGATATATACATATGTTAGTCAGACGTTACAAATAGTTTCGTTGATAGCTGTAATTGTAATACGCTAGGAAATCATACTTATTGTATATTTATCTGTGTTACGTTCATCTATCTTGATCCTGCTATTTCCTGACTATCCTGTCCTGTCTTTGTGAGGCACGCCATTGCCGCTAACGCATTGGCTACCTCATTCCAGTCTGTTTTATTGTGGACGCTTGCTGTCACTAAGTAGTGGCTAGTTAAGCAAGCGTTCATTCTGTCTACCTGTCCTGATCTCCTCAGTCCTGGTTTATGCGCTCAGCGCTACTTTGCGCTGAGACGTTATTACGAAAGTGTTGTTTGTGGCTGTTCGGATCTGCACCGGCTCTGTGCACCACAATCTCCTATTGGAGTCAGTCCTCTCCTCCACTAAACTGGGGATATCCTGATTCCTTGTGCTGGTGTGTGTACTTCCTTCACGTCAGCTTATGTGTTGCATGCTGACTGTGGAGATTACACCTCCAAGCGTGACAGACACAATGTGGGCTTCACGACTGCTGTCTGGAACCTCATGATGTTTATTTACGGCCCTGGTACCACAGCTAGGAACCAGGGCCTATTATGTCTCGCTGCTTGCCCTCCTGCCTGCTGCCAGTCTGCCACACACTCATCCTCCTCACGCTGCCTGCTGCTGTATTTCCTCCTGCAGTCTGTATGTTTCCACTGCCAGGGAACACATTACAAGGTGCTGCTGCCTATGCACCACCAGCTATGTCTCGCTGCCCGCCTGCCTGCTGCCACTGCCACACACTCATCCTCCTCACGCTGCATGCTGCTGTATTTCCTCCTGCTGTCTGTGTCTCCACTGCCAGGGAACACATTACAAGGGGCTGCTGCCCATGCGCCACCAGCTATGTCTCGCTGCCCGCCTGCCTGCTGCCACTGCCACACACTCATCCTCCTCACGCTGCCTGCTGTTGTATTTCCTCCTGCCATCTGTGTCTCCACTGCCAGGGAACACATTACAAGGTGCTGCTGCCAATGCGCCACCAGCTATGTCTAGCTGCCCGCCTGCCTGCTGCCACTGCCACACACTTATCCTCCTCACGCTGCCTGCTGTTGTATTTCCTCCTGCTATCTGTGTCTCCACTGCTAGGGAACACATTACAAAGTGCTGCTGCCCATGCGCCACCAGCTATTTATGCTCAAAAATAGCTACATTATTTTTGAATTTTTTTTTTAATTATTTTAGAGGTGTCCGGGTTGAAAACTGTGTTGTCACAATTGTGTATTGGACACAATGTGGGCTTCACGACCACTGTCTGGAACCTCATGATGTTTATTTACGGTCCTGGTACCACCGCTAGGAACCAGGGCCTATTATGTCAGTCACATCACACTGCCTGACACACACTACTCCTCCTCCTGTAGCTGCATTGAGCTTCTGCTGTCTGTGTGCTGCTACCACTGCCAGGGAGAACAGAAGAAGAACTATTTTCTGCTGCCACCCACTCTCCTACCAGCTATTACCACACTACAATAGCTGCAACTACTTCCTCCTCCTGCTGATGTCTGTATTTTACCACCACCAGGGTACACAGAAAAAGGCGCTGTGGCTTGCAATGTGCCACTACCTATTATGCCATCAACACAAATATAACTATGGTGTTATTAAAATAAAATATTTCCACAAATGAAG
The DNA here is from genome assembly GCF_040937935.1 of Hyperolius riggenbachi. NCBI lineage: Eukaryota > Metazoa > Chordata > Amphibia > Anura > Hyperoliidae > Hyperolius > Hyperolius riggenbachi. The sequence goes on from NC_090646.1 coordinate 277,607,466, forward strand.
TAAAAAAAAATATTACAAAAGAAAGGAAAACCAAGACACATAATATAATGATAGAGAAGAAGAGGAAGAAAAAGAAGATATAGAAGAAGAAGATGAAGAAGATATAGAAGAAGAAGATGAAGAAGAAGAAGAAGGAGAAGGAGAAGAAGAAGAAGAAGAAGAAGATATAGAAGAAGAAGATATAGAAGAAGAAGACAAAGAAGATATAGAAGAAGATATAGAAGAAGAAAAAGAAGATATAGAAGAAGAAGACGAAGAAGAAGAAGATATAGAAGAAGAAGAAGAAGAAGAAGAAGAAGATATAGAAGAAGAAGAAGAAGATGAAGATATAGAAGAAGAAGAAGAAGATATAGAAGAAGAGAAGAAGAAGAAGAAGATATAGAAGAAGATATAGATATAGAAGAAGAAGAAGAAGATATAGAAGAAGAAGACGAAGAATAAAAAGATATAGAAGAAGAAGAAGATATAGAAGAAGAAGAAGAAGAAGATATAGAAGAAGAAGAAGATATAGAAGAAGAAGACGAAGAATAAAAAGATATAGAAGAAGAAGAAGATATAGAAGAAGAAGAAGAAGAAGATATAGAAGAAGAAGATATAGAAGAAGAAGACGAAGAATAAAAAGATATAGAAGAAGAAGAAGAAGAAGAAGATATAGAAGAAGATATAGAAGAAGAAGAAGATATAGAAGAAGAAGAAGATATAGAAGAAGAAGAAGATATAGAAGAAGAAGAAGAAGATATAGAAGAGGAAGAAGAAGAAGACGAAGAAGAAGAAGATATAGAAGAAGAAGATGAAGAAGAAGAAGATATAGAAGAAGAAGAAGATATAGAAGAAGAAGAAAAAGATATAGAAGAAGAAGAAGATATAGAAGAAGAAGAAGCTATAGAAGAAGAAAAAGATAATTGAAGAAGATACAAGAAGTAGAAGATGAAGAAGATTCGAGTAGAAGAAGATATAGAAGAAGAAGAAAAAGAAGAAGATATAGAAGAAGAAGAAGATATAGAAGAAGAAGATGAAGACGACGTAAATGAAGACTTCCAACTTACAACCATTTTGGACACACCTTCTCATGCAAACACTTTTCATGAAGTTAATTTACTATTTTTGATACCTTTTTTTATAACTACTACATCACCACATAATCACTTGATGATTTTCTTCATAAAAAAGGTGGTTTCATGCATCATTCCAATACAAGTTTTAAAAGCTATTTAAGGCCAGCTCGAATATTTTACTCGAATACAGACTCGGATAATGACGTCGGATATGCGAGAGTTCGAATCGGGTATTCGATTAACTCGAATATCGAACTTCGAGTGAATTCGGATAGTTTACTATCCAAATTTGACCAAACTCGAATAGGATAATGAGGTATCCGATCAACACTATGTATGAGTATTTCCCATAAATAGCAAACACACAAGGAACAAAGAAGAAAATTAACTTTAACAGTTCATCTCCAATGAGTATTACTTATTAAAATAGTATGCCAAATAAGAAGCATGGTAGCAGGATTTGTTATGCTGGTATCAGGGCTGGATTTACCATAAGGCACTGTAGGCACGTGCCTATAAGCGCCTGATGATGGAAAAGCGGCTCACTCCCCTCCCCAAGCGCCTCTCTCCCTCATTCCCTATGCAGAGTGTAAATGAGAGGTTACTCACCCAGCTCTTGGCATTCCACTAATGAGATCTCAATTTAGTTGGAGGCAGCTCTAGCCACTTAATACTGAGGGTACCTCTGGCTACCTAATACTAAGGGGCACCTCTAGCTACCTATGACAGGCAAGGGAGCTAAGGGAGAAGTGACAGTGGAGCCAGCCAGCACTTGTGGTGCGGTTTGGTGGGGGTTTCTAGGTTCATGGAGGGCAACCTAAGGAGCCAGGACATCTGTGCCTATAGGCTCCTATGATATAAATCCGGCCCTGGCTGGTACATAATAAAGCTGTAAGATAAATTCAGTCCTCCAGGGCCGTTTCTAGCCTTTTTTGTTACTTCAGGCAAGTAGTCCTGTGTCACACCCCCCTCCCCCCCACACACACGCAAAAGAATATGAACCATGTTGTATATAAGGTGGATGCTTAATACAGGCAGTCCCAAAGATACAAGCAACGCGCCGATCCTGTCACATCTGGTTACATACCCCCTTCCTGCTCTCCCTCAGTTCAGTGTGTAAATGCAGAGTATGTCTCAGCAGAATATGTGCTCTCACCTGTCCACTGAAGTCCAGTGCTGTGCTTCTGCCTGTCCGTTCGGCCTAGTCCCCATCATCTCCTACCAAATGTAGCATGAGTACATGTGACATGAGGAGAGTGAAATGCCAGGACTAGAGGGAGCAGGAGGCAGACAGGATGGTCACACAGGCAGAACACAGGACTCTGGCGGGGAGGTGAGAACACAGCTACTGCTGCACTATGCTCTGCATTTACAAACTGGGCTGGGGATTGCAGGAGGGGGACAGATAGTGGCACAAGGGGACATAAGGAGGCACAGGGGGGCAGAGAACGGTACCCAGGGGAAAAGACGGAGCCTAGGCACAGTAGGACAGAGGGATGCACAGGGTGGCAGAGGTAGCGCAAGGGGACAAAAGGGGGCACAAGGGGACAGAAAGCGGCATGGAGACAGAGGGAGGCACAACGCGACAGGAGAAGACCTGAGGGCCAGAAGGAGACACAAAGAGGGACAGGAAAAGATGCAGGAGGACAAAAGGAGGTACAAGAGCCAGAAGGAGTCACAAAGGAGGACAAAAGGAGGCACACAGGGGGACAAAAGGAGGCACGAGAGCCAGAAGACGGCACAGGAGGACAGAAGGAGGTACAGGAGGACTGAAGGAGGCACACAGGGGGGAAGGAGGAGGCACAAAAGGGCGACAGAAAGAGGCAGAGGGGGACTGAAGGAGGCACAGGGGGACAAAAGAAAGAACAGGGAGACAGAATGAGGCATAAGGGAACAGAAGGAGGCACAGGGGGACAGAAGCAGGCACAATGGAGGAGAGAAGGATGCACATGGGGACAGAGGGATGCACGGGGGGAAGGAGAGTTGGCACAGAGGGACACAGTGGCAGCTTCCTGCAACTTACACTACCCAGACGCAGCAGAAGCAAGTGATAGAACACCTGTGGGGTTGGGGCTTAATCCAGGGGCATGGTGCCTCCCAGGACCAATGGCACTCCAGGCAATGGCCTGTAATGCCTATTCCTAAAAACACCCGTGCAGTCATCATCTCACTTCATCCTGTGAGCCATGTTTTCAATCTGGATAACTTGGCACCTTCCTCAGCTGAAGTTCTGTCTAGTGTCACTGACTCAAACCCTCCCGTGCCTATACCACATCTAACTGCTTTCGCAAGGTCCTTTCTGTACAGATTAGATAGGTGAAATTAACACTTCCTGTTTTTTGTAGATGTTACGTGTATCTGCAGGCTTCATGAGAGGTTTCATATATATCTGTACCACATCTTGAGTGCCTCACATGTTAGCTGTGAGCTTCATTCTGTGGACTACCATTTCTCCACAATACTTAGAAGATTTGTCTATGCTCTGTGGTGGCAAATGAATCGTCTCTTGTAGCTGATTTACCAATCTTACAGTACTGGCCATAATTATTCATACTCATAGCAAATTTTAACTTAAAGTTACTTTTATTCAACCAGCAAGTAATTTTTTTTTTTTAAAGATTCTTTTATTTTCAGGAATGTTTTCCAATACAAACAGCATACATGAATATAACAAGTCAAAGCTGTTAAAGGAGTGAACATTTCTAGTCATACATTGATACAAATTCACCGGCAGTTAGCCAGTACTGACGGATGGTGAAAAAAGATATGTTTTGACATTAGTATGACAAGTCCAAAACTTGACTGTCCAAAAAGAGTTCCAATGCAATAGTAGGTAGATGAGAATGGAAGGGTTCCTTTGTACTGTGTGAGATGCATCATAGTGAGAGGCCAGGGCCCAAAAGGGATCATACCCCGGCTCCTCGCATTTGTGGTGGGACTCTTCTTACAAAGTGAGCTCAGTTTGATATATTGCATAAAGTTCACAATTGCGCAAGAAGGGTTTCCAAAGGGATGCTTATTATATTAGGAGTGAGAGTAGAGAGTATATGGAAAGGTAAAAGGAAAGAGAAAGAGGTTTAGTGAAGAAGGAGGAGAAGGGAAAAAGGGTGAAGGTGTGGGAAGTAGTGTTGGGCGAACAGTGTTCGCCACTGTTCGGGTTCTGCAGAACATCACCCTGTTCGGGTGATGTTCGAGTTCGGCCGAACACCTGATGGTGTTCGGCCAAACTGTTCGGCCATATGGCCGAACTAAGAGCGCATGGCCGAACGTTACCCGAACGTTCGGCTAGCGCTGTGATTGGCCGAACGGGTCACGTGTAGTGTTGGGCGAACATCTAGATGTTCGGGTTCGGGCCGAACATGGCCGCGATGTTCGGGTGTTCGAGCCGAACTCCGAACATAATGGAAGTCAATGGGGACCCGAACTTTCGTGCTTTGTAAAGCCTCCTTATATGCTACATACCCCAAATTTACAGGGTATGTGCACCTTGGGAGTGGGTACAAGAGGAAAAAAATTTAGCAAAAAGAGCTTATAGTTTTTGAGAAAATCGATTTTAAAGTTTCAAAGGGAAAACTGTCTTTTAAATGCGGGAAATGTCTGTTTTCTTTGCACAGGTAACATGCTTTTTGTCGGCATGCAGTCATAAATGTAATACATATAAGAGGTTCCAGGAAAAGGGACCGGTAACGCTAACCCAGCAGCAGCACACGTGATGGAACAGGAGGAGGGTGGCGCAGGAGGAGAAGGCCACGCTTTGAGACACAACAACCCAGGCCTTGCATGAGGACAAGAAGCGTGCGGATAGCAATTTGCATTTTGTCGCCATGCAGTCATAAATGTAATACAGATGAGAGGTTCAATAAACAGGGACCGGAAACGCTAACCCATCACAGATGTTCATTGTTCATGTTACTTGGTTGGGGTCCGGGAGTGTTGCGTAGTCGTTTCCAATCCAGGATTGATTCATTTTAATTTGAGTCAGACGGTCTGCATTTTCTGTGGAGAGGCGGATACGCCGCCGATCTGTGACGATGCCTCCGGCAGCACTGAAACAGCGTTCCGACATAACGCTGGCTGCCGGGCAAGCCAGCACCTCTATTGCGTACATTGCCAGTTTGTGCCAGGTGTCTAGCTTCGATACCCAATAGTTGAAGGGTGCAGATGGATTGTTCAACACAGCTATGCCATCTAACATGTAGTCCTTGACCATCTTCTCTAGGCGATCGGTGTTGGAGGTGGATCTGCACGCTTGCTGTTCTGTGTGCTGCTGCATGGGTGTCAGAAAATGTTCCCACTCCAAGGACACTGCCGATACCATTCGCTTTTGGGCACTAGCTGCGGCTTGTGTTGTTTGCTGCCCTCCTGGTCGTCCTGGGTTTGCGGAAGTCAGTCTGTCGGCGTACAACTGGCTAGAGGAGGGGGAGGATGTCAATCTCCTCTCTAAAGTCTCCACAAGGGCCTGCTGGTATTCTTCCATTTTGACCTGTCTGGCTCTTTCTTCAAGCAGTTTTGGAACATTGTGTTTGTACCGTGGATCCAGAAGGGTATAAACCCAGTAATTGGTGTTGTCCAGAATGCGCACAATGCGTGGGTCGCATTCAATGCAGTCCTAGGCCGAAGAGGTCATAGCCTAGAGTCACAAAAACCTGTTTATTTGGGCAATTTCAATGGTGGCGAGTCTGACGTACATAAATCGCAGCAATGGCCGTTAGCAATGTCTGAATCTCACGAAATGTCTCATGCAGGTAGAAGAAATATTGTTAGACTTGGGCTCCAAAGATGGGGTCCCTACATCTTTGCAAACCAGAGTTACAGGGCTCCAAATTTGGTAAAATCCCCCATAGGCTTTCATTGGGCCTCCTATTTACAGTTCCAAAATCTCACATCTTTTCAAAGGGCAATTGCTCAGCAGTGGCAAATTTTCTAGCATTGTAGGGACCCTTAGGGGGAACATGACTGGTGAGTTTCGGGCCCCTAGGCCGAAGAGGTCATAGCCTAGGGTCACAAAAACCTGTTTATTTGGGCTATTTCAATGGTAGTGATGGTGACGTACATAAATCTCAGCCATGGCCGTTAGCGACGTCTGAATCTCACGAAATGTCTCATGCAGGTAGAAGACATATTGTTAGACTTGGATTCCAAAGATGGGGTCCCTACATCTCTGCAAACCAGAGTTACAGGGGTCCAAAATTGGTAAAATCCCCCATAGGCTTTCATTGGGCCTCCTATTTACAGTTCCAAAATCTCACATCTTTTCAAAGGGCAATTGCTCAGCAGTGGCAAATTTTCTAGCATTGTAGGGACCCTTAGGGGGAACATTACTGGTGAGTTTCGGGCCCCTAGGCCGAAGAGGTCATAGCCTAGGGTCACAAAAACCTGTTTATTTGGGCTATTTCAATGGTAGTGATGGTGACGTACATAAATCTCAGCCATGGCCGTTAGCAACGTCTGAATCTCACGAAATGTCTCATGCAGGTAGAAGACATATTGTTAGACTTGGATTCCAAAGATGGGGTCCCTACATCTCTGCAAACCAGAGTTACAGGGGTCCAAAATTGGTAAAATCCCCCATAGGATTTCATTGCCTCCCTATTTCACTTTCCAAAATCTCACATCTTTTCAAAGGGCAATGGCTCAGCAGTACCAAATTTTCTAGCATTGTAGGGACCCTTAGGGGGAACATGAATGGTGAGTTTCGGGCCCCTAGGCCGAAGAGGTCATAGCCTAGGGTCACAAAAACCTGTTTATTTGGGCTATTTCAATGGTAGTGATGGTGACGTACATAAATCTCAGCCATGGCCGTTAGCAACGTCTGAATCTCACGAAATGTGTCATGCAGGTAGAAGACATACTGTTAGACTTGGATTCCAAAGATGGGGTCCCTACATCTCTGCAAACCAGAGTTACAGGGGTCCAAAATTGGTAAAATCCCCCATAGGATTTCATTGCCTCCCTATTTCACTTTCCAAAATCTCACATCTTTTCAAAGGGCAATGGCTCAGCAGTGGCAAAACTCACCAGTCATGATCCCCCTAAGGGTCCCTACAATGCTAGAAAATTTGCCACTGCTGAGCCATTGCCCTTTGAAAAGATGTGAGATTTTGGAAAGTGAAATAGGGAGGCAATGAAATCCTATGGGGGATTTTACCAATTTTGGACCCCTGTAACTCTGGTTTGCAGAGATGTAGGGACCCCATCTTTGGAATCCAAGTCTAACAATATGTCTTCTACCTGCATGAGACATTTCGTGAGATTCAGACGTTGCTAACGGCCATGGCTGAGATTTATGTACGTCACCATCACTACCATTGAAATAGCCCAAATAAACAGGTTTTTGTGACCCTAGGCTATGACCTCTTCGGCCTAGGGGCCCGAAACTCACCAGTCATGATCCCCCTAAGGGTCCCTACAATGCTAGAAAATTTGCCACTGCTGAGCCATTGCCCTTTGAAAAGATGTGAGATTTTGGAAAGTGAAATAGGGAGGCAATGAAATCCTATGGGGGATTTTACCAATTTTGGACCCCTGTAACTCTGGTTTGCAGAGATGTAGGGACCCCATCTTTGGAATCCAAGTCTAACAATATGTCTTTTACCTGCATTAGACATTTCGTGAGATTCAGACGTTGCTAACGGCCATGGCTGAGATTTATGTACGTCACCATCACTACCATTGAAATAGCCCAAATAAACAGGTTTTTGTGACCCTAGGCTATGACCTCTTCGGCCTAGGGGCCCGAAACTCACCAGTCATGTTCCCCCTAAGGGTCCCTACAATGCTAGAAAATTTGGTACTGCTGAGCCATTGCCCTTTGAAAAGATGTGAGATTTTGGAAAGTGAAATAGGGAGGCAATGAAATCCTATGGGGGATTTTACCAATTTTGGACCCCTGTAACCAGGGGCGCCTCTAGGCATAGGCAGTACAGGCCATTGCCTGGAGTGCCATTGGTCCTGGGGGCGCCATGTTGCTGGATTAAGCCACGCCCCCTGTATGAAGCCACGCCCCCTGACTAAGCCCCACCTCCACGGGTGTTCTATTACTTGTTTCTGCTGCATCTGCTTAGCGTAAGTTGCTGGCAGCTGCCACTGTGTCCCTCTGTGCCTTGTACATCCTCCCCCCCCCTTTGTGCCTCCTTCTGTCCCTTTTGTGCCTCCTTCCGTCCCTTGTGCCATGTTTGACCCCCTGTTTGTCCTTCTGTCTCTTTTTATGCCTCCTGTCTCCCTTTTTGCCTCCATGTGCCTCTTTCAGTCCCCCTGTGCCACCTGTGCCTCCTTCTGTCCCCCTGTGCCTCCTTCTGCCCCCCTGTGCCTCCTTATGTCCTCTTGTGCCTTTGTTTGTTCCCTTGTGCTATCTCTGACCCCCTGTTCCTCCTTCAGTCCCACTCTGCCTCCTTCTGTGCTCATGTGCCTCCGTCTGTCACCATGTGCCTCTTCAGTCCCCATGTGCCACCTCTGTCCTCTGCGTCTTCCTCTGTCCCCCTGTGCCTCCTTCTGTGCCCCTTTGTGCCTTCTTCTGTCTCCCTGTGGCTCTGTCTGTCCCCTCTCTGCCTCCTGTCTCCCTGTGCCTTCTTACATCCCCCTCTGCCTTCTTCTGTCACCCTTTTGTAGCTCCTTCTGTCCCCCTTTGTGCATCCTTCTGTTCCCCTTTGTGCATGCTTCTGTTTCCCTTTGTGCCTCCTACTGTTTCCCTGTGCCTCCTTCTGCCCCTTGTGCTTTTTTCTGTCCCCCATCGTGCCTCCTCCTTTCCCCTGCGTGCCTCCTTTAGTCCCCCTGTGTCTCCTTCTTTCCTCCTGTGCCTCAATCTGTCCCCCTTTGTGCCTCAATCTGTCCCCCATTGTGCCTCCTTCTGTCCCCGTGTGCCTCCTTCAGTCCCCCTGTGCCTCCTTCTGGTCCTCATGTCATTTGTTGTGCCGCCTTCTGGCCCTCATGCCTTCTTCTGTCCCCTTGTACCGCCCACTACCCCTTTGTGTACCTCCTTCCGCCCTCCTGTGCCTCCTTCTGTCTTCCTTTGTGTCTCATTCTGTCCCCCATTGTGCCTCCTTTTGTTGCCCATTGTGCCTTCTTTTGTCCCCTTTGTGCCTCCTTCTGTACTCCTTTGTGACTTCTTCTGACCCTTCTTATGTTGCTCTGTGTGCCTTATTCAATCCCCCTGTGCCTCGTTCTGTCCCCCTTTTTGCCTCATGAAAGTGGAGCCCTGCCTATGTGTATTTTCTGTTGAAACGCTGCTGCAATAAGTGTCATTTCTGATGAAACGCTGCCGCATTATGATTATTTTTCTGGTGAAACATTGCCGTATTACGATTATATTCTGGTGAAACGCTGCTGCAATACGATTATTTTCTGGTGAAACACTTCCGCAGTACATGTATTTGCTGGTGAAACACTGCCGCATTATGATTATTTTCATGGGGGAGGGGGGGTTGGGGGAGGCGCCATAGGTTTTCTCGCCTGGAGTGACAAAATGGCTAGAGGCGCCCCTGCCTGTAACTCTGGTTTGCAGAGATGTAGGGACCCCATCTTTGGAATCCAAGTCTAACAACATGTCTTCTACCTGCATGAGACATTTCGTGAGATTCAGACGTTGCTAACGGCCATGGCTGAGATTTATGTACGTCACCATCACTACCATTGAAATAGCCCAAATAAACAGGTTTTTGTGACCCTAGGCTATGACCTCTTCGGCCTAGGGGCCCGAAACTCACCATTCATGTTCCCCCTAAGGGTCCCTACAATGCTAGAAAATTTGCCACTGCTGAGTAATTGCCCTTTGAAAAGATGTGAGATTTTGGAACTGTAAATAGGAGGCCCAATGAAAGCCTATGGGGGATTTTACCAAATTTGGAGCCCTGTAACTCTGGTTTGCAGAGATGTAGGGAACCCATCTTTGGAGCCCAAGTCTAACAATATTTCTTCTACCTGCATGAGACATTTCGTGAGATTCAGACGTTGCTAACGGCCATTGCTGCGATTTATGTACGTCAGACTCGCCACCATTGAAATTGCCCAAATAAACAGGTTTTTGTGACCCTAGGTTATGACCTCTTCGGCCTAGGACTGCATTGAACGCATTGTGCGCATTCTGGACAACACCAATTACTGGGTTTATACCCTTCTGGATCCACGGTACAAACACAATGTTCCAAAACTGCTTGAAGAAAGAGCCAGACAGGTCAAAATGGAAGAATACCAGCAGGCCCTTGTGGAGACTTTAGAGAGGAGATTGACATCCTCCCCCTCCTCTAGCCAGTTGTACGCCGACAGACTGACTTCCGCAAACCCAGGACGACCAGGAGGGCAGCAAACAACACAAGCCGCAGCTAGTGCCCAAAAGCGAATGGTATCGGCAGTGTCCTTGGAGTGGGAACATTTTCTGACACCCATGCAGCAGCACACAGAACAGCAAGCGTGCAGATCCACCTCCAACACCGATCGCCTGGAGAAGATGGTCAAGGACTACATGTCAGATGGCATAGCTGTGTTGAACAATCCATCTGCACCCTTCAACTATTGGGTATCGAAGCTAGACACCTGGCACAAACTGGCAATGTACGCAATAGAGGTGCTGGCTTGCCCGGCAGCCAGCGTTATGTCGGAACGCTGTTTCAGTGCTGCCACAGATCGGCGGCGTATCCGCCTCTCCACAGAAAATGCAGACCGTCTGACTCAAATTAAAATGAATCAATCCTGGATTGGAAACGACTACGCAACACTCCCGGACCCCAACCAAGTAACATGAACAATGAACATCTGTGATGGGTTAGCGTTTCCGGTCCCTGTTTATTGAACCTCTCATCTGTATTACATTTATGACTGCATGGCGACAAAATGCAAATTGCTATCCGCACGCTTCTTGTCCTCATGCAAGGCCTGGGTTGTTGTGTCTCAAAGCGTGGCCTTCTCCTCCTGCGCCACCCTCCTCCTGTTCCATCACGTGTGCTGCTGCTGGGTTAACGTTACCGGTCCCTTTTCCTGGAACCTCTTATATGTATTACATTTATGACTGCATGCCGACAAAAAGCATGTTACCTGTGCAAAGAAAACAGACATTTCCCGCATTTAAAAGACAGTTATCCCTTTGAAACTTTAAAATCGATTTTCTCAAAAACTATAAGCTCTTTTTGCTAATTTTTTTTCCTCTTGTACCCACTCCCAAGGTGCACATACCCTGTAAATTTGGGGTATGTAGCATGTAAGGAGGCTTTACAAAGCACAAAAGTTCGGGTCCCCATTGACTTCCATTATGTTCGGAGTTCGGCTCGAACACCCGAACATCGCGGCCATGTTCGGCCTGTTCGGCCCGAACCCGAACATCTAGATGTTCGCCCAACACTAGTGGGAAGTGTCGTGGGCATAACCTGGCGCCGCCCAGTGACAGTTTTAAGTTTGCCAGGGGTAACTAACTTAGAGGTACAGTGGTCTCCTCCAGGGAGGGGGGGGGGGAGAGAGGGCTTAATTGGAGGTGAGAGAGGCATAGCTGGGTGTTTCTACAAACTCAAACCAGCCAAACCAAGTCTTCATAAATTGGTCTCGTCTTTCATGCATAGTGGAGGTGAGATCCTCCATTTTTTGCACCCAGTCAATCTCCCTAAGCCAATCTTTAATTGTGGGGGGATCTGGCGATTTCCAACATCGGGCAATTACAACTTTAGCCGCATTAACTAGGTGCCTTGTAAGGGCTTTCTTGTATCGTCTGATTGACCATTGATTATGATGTAGTAGGAAGAAGGCAGGAGAGTCAGGAGGAAGATAATCTGTGAGAGAGTACATAATATCTCTCACATCACTCCAAAACTGCCTGAGTTTACTGCATGACCAAAATGTGTGCAGTAGTGTGCCCGTCTCCAGTCCACATCTCCAGCATAATGGGGAGACCGAGGGGAACATTTTATTGAGTCTGGAAGGGGTCAGGTACCATCTGGTAAAGACTTTGTATCCTGCTTCCTGGCTTCGAGAGGAGATAGAAGACTTGTGGGCAAAAGTTAAAATTTTCCCCCATTGTTTGTCCGTAAAGGTCATATCTAGATCCTCCTCCCACTTAGTTCTATACATTTGACAGGGGTCCTCAGCAGTGTTTAAGAGAGAATAGACCAGAGATATAGTGCCACGGATATGTCCCTCTCCCATACAAGCATGCTCAAATGGAGTAGTGCGTCTGTCAAAACTCGCTATCGTTCCCTGGGAAAGTAGGAAGTGTCTGAATTGGATAAGGCTCCAAATATCTATTGTTGGGGAGCCCAAGGATGAACGTAAGTCTTCCAGCTCTACCCATTTCCCCCCCGATATCAAATGGTGAGCTCTAAAGGTGGCCACACACCATACAATTTTTTAAATATCTGTTCAATTTAAGAATTGCAATCAATTTTTCTGACTGATTGTAACATTTTAAAAATATGACCAATGTACCAGACACCTATGTTCAATTTTTTCCTCAATTGTGATAAAAATGATTGGGAACTTGCTAGGAAATTGCTAGGGTGTGTATATTAATAAATTAACAATCCAACACACACCATACAATCTTTGATAAAAATTGAAGAGAAATATCTGGCATTCCGGATCGATTTAAATCGAAAAAAACGGGAAATCCGATCGGATTTTTCAGTCGAATGAAAAAAAAGCTTTCGATTTTTTCGAGAGATACGATCATTTTTATCGAATTACTGTAAAATCGGATCATTTTATTGTATCGTGTGTGGCCACCTTAAGGGTGGTACCTAATCTCCACGGGCCATAACCTCTTGGGCTAAGTCCCATAGGGAAGCTCTCATTACCCAAAATGGGCATCAAGGGTGATGGCCAGGGTGAGATAAGTGGCAGTTCCCTGCAGGGCCGGCCCTAGACTTTTTGCCGCCTGAGGCAAAAAAAAAATTTCCGCCGCCACCCCCCCCGGTGGGGGGGCGCTCTGGGGGGCCGCCGAGCTGGAGGGGTAGCTGGCAGGACGGGGGTATTGAGCCTAGCGGCGGGGAGGGGGTCGTACCCCCCCTCCCTCGCCTGGGTCCCCCGAACTGCGCTCCCCTCCAGCCTTACATAGAAGAAGCAGCCGCTATTTGTAAGACGCACAGGCGGGGAGGACTCACCTCTTCCCAGCGTGCGCTCCACTGACATCACTTCCTGCAGCGTTGCAGGAAGTGACGTCAGTGGAGCGCACGCTGGATCGAGGAAGAGGTGAGTCCTCCCCGCCCGTGCCTCTTACAAATAGCGGCTGCTTCTATGTAAGGCTGGAGGGGAGCGGAGGACGGGGGACCCAGGCGAGGGAGGGGGGGGTCCGACCCCCCCCTCCCCGCCGCTAGGCCCAATACCCCCGTCCTGCCAGCTACCCCTCCAGCTCGGCGGCCGGCTCCCCGCACGGACGGGCGGATGCCGCCCCTGGAAATTTGCCGCCTGAGGCAAAAGTTTCACCCCGCCTCACGAGCGGGCCGGCCCTGGTTCCCTGTATTTAGCTAAAATGCGGAGGGTCTGCTGGGGAATAGTGGCTGCTAAATTTAATTTTAAGGGGTGTATAGACCAAGGTCTACCTTGTAGTGTGCTTCCTATTAGCTCCTCTTCCATACCCACCCAACGTTTGAGGGAGCCGTGCCTGTGCCAGTCAATCACCTTGATCAGAGAGGCTGCAACGTAGTACACGCGTGGAATTGGGACTGCCATCCCACCTGATTCCTTAGGAGCAGTTTGAATAGTGTATTTCAATCTGGGTTTCTTACCATTCCAGATAAATTGGGAGAAGGTTCTCCTTAAATGAGTGAAGTAAGATGAGGGAATGAAGATAGGCATTGCCTGGAACAGGTATAGAAGGCGTGGCATTATTGTCATTTTGATAATACAGCTCCTTCCAAACCATGAGAACTGGGGCTTGTCCCAGGACTGCAAATCCTGTTTGATGCGGTGCAGGGCAGGGGTAAAGTTCGCAGACACCAGGTCTCTGGGATTGGGTGTAATCTGTATGCCCAGATATTTCAACGAGCGAGTGGGCCATTTAAAGGGGAAATTACTTTGCAGCAGTGTCTTGAGTTCTCCTGAGAGTTGTAGGCTTAAAGGTTCACTTTTGTCATAATTGATGGACATGTTTGATATCTCCCCATAAGATTTGAATTCGGCCAATAAATTTGGTAGTGAGACGTGGGGATTTGTGAGGAAAAACAGAAGGTCGTCCGCATATGCAGCTATTTTGTGAGTAGAGTTGGGGAGAATGACTCCCTGTATGTCAGGATTATTTCGAACTGCACACAGGAACGGCTCCAGAGAAAGCGCAAAAATTAAGGGCGAGAGAGGGCAACCCTGGCGGGTACCATTGCAGATAGGAATGGGTCTGATAGTGCGCCGTTCGCTTTCACCCTAGCAGTAGGACATGAGTAGAGAGCCAGGATACGACCAAGCATGTTATCTGACAGGCCTATAAACCTAAGTGTGCCTGCGATGAGGTCCCAGTCCACCCTGTCAAAGGCTTTTTCTGCGTCTGTTGATAGCAAGAGAGTTGGTATGGACTGTGACCTCACCCAGTGCATGATGTTTAAAGTCCTAATGGTGTTGTCTCTGGCCTCTTGGCCCAAGACAAATCCCACTTGATCGTAGTGAATTATTGAGGGGATAAGGGGGGGCCAGTCTATTTGCCAGCATTTTCGAATAGATCTTCAAATCTACATTAAGCAAGGATATAGGTCTGAAGCTCTGGCATTGAGCCGGATCTTTTCCCTCCTTTAGAATTACGGAAATGTGGGATTCAAGCATTTGAGGGGAGAAGGAGCTCCCACCTGAAAGGGGGTCAGAGATGGCATTAAATGCTTTGAGAAAATGTGGGGATAATTGCTGTGCTAGCTTCTTATAGTATTCTGCTGTGTAGCCATCTGGGCCTGGTGCTTTGCCTGAGGGCGTTTGGGAAAGGGCTATGTGCAATTCGTCTTCTGAGAATGGTTCCTCTAATATTTTAGTATCATCTGGGGATAGCTTCGGCATCCGTGACCGTTGGAGATAGTCAGCTATTCTACTCTACTTGGCCTCTGCATTAGACGCAGGGTGATGGTGTGGAAGATTATATAAATTGGAGTAAAAATCCTTGAAGGTCTCTACAATCTTTTCATATTTATAATGCATTACTGAGCGTTTATCCTTGATACAAGGTATGTAATTTGAAGACTGTTGGATTTTTAATGCTTTGGCCAAGATTGAGCTGCACTTGTTGCCAAATTCGTAGAAAGTGCGCCGACAGCGCAGGGCCGCATATTTGTCTTTAAAAAATAATAGTGATTTGAGTTTTTCTCTCAAGTTTGTAAGAGTGGCCAGTGTTGTAGGGGCTCTATCTCTTTTGTGTTTCTGTTCTAGCTCACCAATTGATACCAGGGTGTCATTAATATCTTTCTCCCTTTCCCTTTTTTTCCTCGCCCCCTCCCTGATCAGAAGTCCTCGTGTGAAGCATTTTTGTGTTTCCCAGATCGTGAGAGGAGACATATCTCCAGTAGCATTTATCTCAAAAAATTCCTCCAGTTCCTGTTTGATTCTCTGAAAGACCTGCTTATCTTCCAGGAGAGAGTTGTTTAACCGCCAGGAAGCAGGACCTCGTCTATTTCCCCAATGGCTAAGTCAACAGAGACTGGGGCATGATCAGATAGGGAGATGTTTCCAATAGAAGGGGCTGTGGATACTGAGAGGAGGTTATGGGAGACAAAAATATAGTCTATCCTGGTGTATGCATTGTGAGGGAAAGAGTAATATGTATAATCAATCGCGGATGGGTTGTGAAGCCTCCACACATCTACTAGTTGCATTGAGCGCAGTAGTGATTTACATTTACGTAGAGCTAAATGAGAGACAGATGACTTTTTCAAAGAGGAGTCTAGTTCCGGATCTAGAACCATATTTAAATCCCCCCCCCCAGGAGGACACCACCCTCAGCAAAAGAGTGGAGTTTCGCCATAAATGATTGAAAGAAGGTCGTCTGCTGAATATTAGGCGCATAGAAGGAACCTATGGTGATCTTTTGGTTATACACCGTACCTTTAATCAAATTAAATCTGCCTTGTGGGTCTTGATATTGCTCTATTAGAGTGAAGGGGGTATCCCGTGAGATTAAAATGGCAGTTCCCTTGATCTTTGATGATTGCGGAAAGCTGAAGAACGCAGTTTTAAAGAACCTATTCAAAAGCCTGGGCGGCTTCGGGCCCTTGAAGTGCGTTTCTTGTAGACAAACCACATTAGCTCTCTCCTTATGGCATAGATGTAAAACAGACGACCTTTTCTCAGGAACATTTAACCCTCTGGCATTAAGTGAGAGTAATTTAAGTGACTGATGGAATTGTCATAGTCAGAGAGCGGTCCAGGAATGACACACGACCCAATGTAGCAGGGGAAATTGATGAGAGAGAGAGGTAGAAGATAAGAGAGAGAAAGAAAAGGAGAACAAAGATGCGTGTAAGGAGCCACGCAAAACACATAAGTGACATAAACATTTTAACCTTTGTTCCTGGAGTGGACCTTTCCCGGTCCAGATCCAGAATGAGTCTCAACTCGATTTCCAGGGAGCCGCAAGGGTTCCCGTTTGTATCGGCGAGTCGCCCTGGGGTATGTGTGCCACCAGTGAACCAGTGGGTAAGCCCCCTCACCCCCGGGCAACCGCATGTATAGTGATATATAACATAAGCATGCATAACTAAGGGTAACAGAAGAACTTGTATAGAATCTATTAAATGAGCGTTGATTAATGAAAGGTATCTCAGCTGATTGAGATATAAAACAGCACGGATCCCAGTCTCAGCTAGGTCTCGACTCTTGTGGGCAGCCCAAATGGCCCCCCTCCCCCCCCCCTTATTCCCCCACTTTAAGTCCATGGTGTTGGTTGCTTAAATAGGTAATTCTATATCGATCATGGGTGTCTAGCATGGATGAGTTTGACTTTAATAGTAGTGCAACAACATAATTGAAGTAAAACTCCGTGGAGTAAACTATATCTGGTAAAGCCTACGGCCTATATAGTTCCCCTGTGAGAACCTCGGGTGCGTCCATATATCATCCCTCTATTTGTCAGCTCAATAATTTAACTCAGGTTTCCCACCTTGCACACCCCCTCCGGCCTAGAGCCGATCCCTACGTCCCCCAAGCCGTCACACATTCCCAATCCACAGATAATCGATGACATGGATACCTTTTCACGATAAACAGTACAAGCACATAATGATAATCAGTAGCATTGTAAAAGGTGTATATGGAAGTGAGTGAGTTCTGAGGGGTCAATCAACCAAGTGGGGACAGCTAAAGTGTGCCATTGGTCCGGGAGGGGGAGCAGCAACTCATCCTCGTGCAGGGAGACGGTATGGAAGGCAGAGGAACCGAAAGGTAGGGACCATGAGAAAAATAGCGGGTATGCGTAGAGCGGAGGTGGTGTAAACATGCCACAAACGGACTTGATAGAGTCTGTCCACTGTAGCGAGGATTTCAGTGGGAGGAAAAGCTTATGTCCATTGTTTATCTCCGAGGATGCCAAAACATGGGAGGCAAGAGAGAGCAAAGTAACAGTACTTACGCAAGATCTCGAGGGTGCTTTTTTGCTTTCTGCGGCCTACCGAATTCCGGAGAGTCAGGGTCCCATTCGGTCAGGTCTACGGCGGCCAGTGACAGGGCCTCCATAAATGGGGGTAGCTCACGTGGATGACGCAGAATGCAGACCTGGGTTCCTTTAGTGGCGATCAACTGGAACGGGAATCCCCAGCGGTATGATATACCCTCCTGTTTCAAGGCCTGTATGAGAGGTCGTAGGGCTCTACGTTGAGCGAGGGTGAAAGGCGCCAAGTCCTGATACAGCGTGACTTCAGCTCCGTCATGGTCTAACGGTCCGTTGGCGCGCGCCGCGGCCATGATGTCCTCCTTGTCTTGTCTCCTTGTGCGGCCTGCAGATAATGTCCCGCGGTTGCTCTCGGTTAGTGGGCACAGCCCGAAGGGCTCTATGCGCGCGGTCGAATTTGAGTTTCTGGGCCGCAGGGCGATTCAAGAGCCCGTTGAAAAGGGATCTCAGCGTCGGTATGATATCCTCTGCAGGGACTGTTTCAGGGATTCCGCGGATCCTAATGTTATTTCGCCGTCCCCTATTCTGGAGATCCTCCATCTGGTATCTCGTGGTTCGAGTAAGGGCCTGTTGCTTCTCGTTGGAATCCCTTAGGGAAGCAATTTCAGCACGTAGCTGGGCGATGTCCGTCTCTGTCGCGGAAACCCGGCCTGTAAGGCCCGAGATGTCGGCGCGGATAGAAGCGTTCTCCGACCTCGTGGAGGACACAATGCGCTCCGTCTGTTCGTCCAGATCCTTTTTAGTTGGAAGTGAGCGGAGGTACTTTCATATATCTTCTAAGTTGCTCATGGCAGCAGGTCCCGGTCTAGGCTGGCTAGCGGTTTGTGGGGATGATGTGGTCGGATCCGCCATCTTGGAGGCCTCAGGACTCGGGGTAAGTGCCTGAAAATATAGGGTCACAGGGCGCTGAGATGGTGCAGAGTGCTTTCGATGTTTGCTCCTATTCTTCTTCACTTTATCCATACCCTTTTAGGCATCAGGGAGAGGAAAATTGTCGCGTATAGTCTCTAAAGCAGGGGTCTCAAACTCGCGGCCCGCGGGCCATTTGCGGCCCTCGATACAATATTTTGTGGCCCTCGCCAGCAAAAGCTTCCTTATAGTTCGCTTAAGTGCTCCCAAGTAATCCGCCGCATCCCCGCCACTAAACGAGGGCTGCAGAGCCCCCAAGTCACCCGCAGGGCAATCCGCCGGCATTTCCTGGAAGGGGCAGAGCTTTCAGCTTCAGCTCTGCCCCTCCTGACGTCAATCGCCGCACGGATCGCTGCCTCTCCCCGCCCCTCTGTGTAGGAAGAGTGAGAGGGTCAGGCAGAGGCGGCGATGCACCACGATTGACGTCAGGAGGGGCAGAGCTGAAGCTGAAAGCTCTGCCCCTTCCAGGAAATGCCGGCGGATTGCCCCTTGGGCGATTCGGGGGCTCTGCAGCCCTCGTTTTGCAGCGGGGACACGGCGGATTACTTGTAATGGGAACACTGAAGCGAACTATAAGGTAAAATAGGCAAAATAGATCGCTGCAGTGTGAATTTGATTTTGGAATAAAAATCAATGCAAGGGACGGTGGGGAGGGGGGGTGGCGGGAGCTGCTGATTGTGAAATCCCTTATGCGGCCCAGCCTCATCCTGACTTTGCCTCCTGCGGCCCCCAGGTAAATTGAGTTTTGAGACCCCTGCTCTAAAGTAACATGCGGGCCCGGGAGCTCAGTAGCAAGACGTTCTCCCTCCTCCATTGCCGGCCACGCCCAGCAAGTAATTTTTTGATGGGAAATGACATTGGTGTCTCCCAAAATATATTAGATGATGTACAAAGGGCATTATTGTGGGGGAAAAGACATTTATCAGCTTTTACTTACACTAGAGCAAAAATTGTCAATTCCAAAATTATTCATACCCTTCACAATCTGTCACAGTCTGTGGGAAAATCAAAAGTTCTATACCATTCCAAATAGTCCAAGCTGTTCTAAAGCATCCTAATTACCCTAATTAATTGGGAACAGCTGTTTTAATCAACTTAACAGGTAAAAACAGAAGCTCTCTGCAGTTGGTTTGTGGACAGACAGTCATGGCTAAGACAGAGGAGCTTGGTGAGGACCTGCGGCTGCACATTGTGGCTGCTCACAAGTCAGTAAAGGGCTACAAGGCCATTTCTAAATGTTTTCAAGTTCCAGTGGCTACAATGCAAAGTATTATGATGTTTCCTTCATTTGGCGTAAAGCCTTCAACCCAAAGAACACCATCCCCACTGTTAAACATGGTGGTGGGAACCTCATGCTTTGGGGGTGTTTTTCAGCCAATGGACCAGGAAACCTAATCACAGTAAATGGCACCATGAAAAAAGAGCAGTACATGAGGATTCTCAAAGACAACATCAGGCAGTCTGCAGATAAACTTGGCCTTGGGCACCAGTGGACATTTCAGCATGACAATTACCTAAAACACACAGCAAAAGTGGTGAAGAAATAGTTAGCAGACAACAACATTTATGTTTTGGAGTCACCCAGGTAGAGTCCTGACTTGAATCCAATTGAGAATCTGTGGAAGGAGCTAAAGATCAGGGTGATGGCAAGAAGACCCTCCAACCTGAATAATTTGGAGCTCATTGATAAAAATGAATGGGCAAAAATACCTGTGGAGACATGCAAAAAGCTGGTCTGCAATTATAGTTACATAGTTATTTGGGTTGAAAAAAGACATACGTCCATCGAGTTCAACCAGAAAACAAAATACAACACCAGCCTGCTCCCTCACATATCCCTGTTTATCCAGAGGAAGGCAAAAAACCCTTACAAGGCATGGTCCAATTAGCCTCAAAAGGGAAAAAATTCCTTCCCGACTCCAGATGGGAACCAGATAAAATCCCTGGATCAACATCATTGGGCATTATCTAGTAATTGTAGCCATGGATGTCTTTCAACGCAAGGAAAGCATCTAAGCCCCCTTTAAATGCAGGTATAGAATTTGCCATAACTACTTCCTGTGGCAATGCATTCCACATCTTAATAACTCTTACTATAAAGAACCCTTTCCTAAATAAATGGTTAAAAAGTTTTTCCTCCATGCGCAAATCATGTCCTCTAGTCCTTTGAGAAGGCCTAGGAACAAAAAGCTCATCCGCCAAGCTTTTATATTGCCCTCTGATGTATTTATACATGTTAATTAGATCCCCTCTAAGGCATCTTTTCTCTAGACTAAATAAACCCAGTTTATCTAACCTTTCTTGGTAAGTGAGAACTTCCATCCCATATATCAATTTTGTTGCTCGTCTCTGCACCTGCTCTAAAACTGCAATATCTTTCCTGTAATGTGGCGCCCAGAACTTAATTCCATATTCAAGATGTGGCCTTACTAGAGAGTTAAACAGAGGCAATATTATGCTAGCATCTCAAGTTTTTATTTCCCTTTAATGCATCCCAAAATTTTGTTAGCTTTAGCTGCAGTGGCTTGGCATTGAGTACGATTATTTAACTTGTTGTTGATGAGTACTCCTAAGTCTTTCTCCAAGTTTGATGTCCCCAACTGTATCCCATTTATTTTGTATGGTGCTAGACCATTGGTACGACCAAAATGCATGATTTTACATTTTTCAACATTGAATTTCATCTGCCATTTATGTGCCCATATAGCCATCCTATCCAGATCCTGTTGCAATATGTCCCTATCTTCCTGAGAGTTGATGATTCTGCACAATTTTGTATCATCTGCAAAAATAGCAACATTGCTTACTACTGCATCTACTAGGTCATTCATAAATGAAATTGAAGAGCACTGGACCCAGTACAGACCGACTCCTGTGGGACCCCACTGCTAACAGACACCCATTTTAAATATGATCCATTGACCACAACTCTTTGTTTTCTATCTATTAGCCAGTTCCCTATCCTTGCACGCAGACTCTTCCCCAGTCCTTGCATCCTCAACTTTTGCACTAGACTTTTGTGTGGAACAGTGTCGAAGGCATTTGCAAAGTCCAAGTATATCACATCTACAGCATTCCCAATATCCACATTAACGTTCACTACCTCATAAAAGCTGAGCATGTTAGTCAAACAGGACCTGTCTTTAGTAAACCCATGTTGATGCTGAGAAATAAGATTATTTTCTACTATGAAGTCATGTATAGTATCTCTTAGTAACCCCTCAAATAGTTTGCATACAACTGATGTTAAGCTTACAGGTCTATAATTTCCTGGATCTGATTTTTTGCCCTTCTTAAATAATGGGAAAACGTGGGCTGTACACCAATCCACTGGGACTCTGCCAGTTGAAAGAGAGTCACAAAAGATAAGATAAAGGGGTTTATCTATAACTGAACTTAATTCCTTTAGGACCTAAGGATGCATGCCATCCGGGCCAGGTGCCTTGTCTATTTTTAATTTATTTAGTCTTGCCTTCACTTCTTCTTGCGTTAAGTATTTAATATTACAGTTAGAAGATTGAGACTCTTCTGCATCTGTAATTTGCAACAGTGATGTTTCCCTTGTGAAGACAGAGGCAAAGAAAGTATTTAAGAACTCTGCCTTACCTTGGTCATCCACCATTGAGTTCCCACCCTCATCCTTTAGGAGTCCAATACAGTCAACCTTTCTTTTTTTAGAGTTGATGTACTTGTAAAAGTTCTTTGGGTTAGATTTGATATCCCTAGCAATTTGATTTTCAGCTTCAATCTTTGCCAGCCTAATTTATTTTTACAACTTTTATTGCACTCCTTATAATTGCTTAATGCAGCCTCGGTGCCCTCCTTTTTTAGGACCTTATAGGCATTCTTTTTCCCCTTCATTTTATCTCTAACCTCTCTATTCATCCATAGAGGCCTTTTTTTATTCCTAGACATTTTGTTTCCATATGGGATATACATACTACAATATTGATTGAGAATAAGTTGAAAAGCTTGCCATTTCCCTTCAGTATCCTCCCCTTGTAGTATATTATCCCAGTTCACCAAACTTAGTGCCTGCCTGAGTTGATTGAACTTTGCTTTTCTAAAAATCATAGTTTTAGTGGTCCCGCTGCACCAGATCAAACGTTATCATGTTGTGATCACTATTTCCCAAATGTTCTTGAACCTGCACATTTGATACATTATCTGTTCTATTAGAAATGATCAATATCCAGTAACGCATTCCCCCTAGTTGGTTCCGTTACCATTTGAGTCAAGTAATTGTCCTGTAGTGATGCCAGAAATCTGCTGATTTTACCAGAATGAGTAGCCTCAATACCCCAGTCAATGTCTCGAAAGTTGAAGTCACCCATAATTATGACCTAATTTTTACTTGCAGCTTTTCCAATCTGCTGTAGTAATTGCAGTTCTGCAGCTTCATGAGTATGTGGTGGCCTGTAGCATACCCCAATAAGCAATTGGCAACCTTGATTTCCACCATGAATGTTTACTCAAACGGACTCCACATCTTCACAATCTTCCTCCATCTCATCGTTTAGGACAGCTGTAAAAGAATTCTTGACAAACCCCTCCACCTTTTTTCCCTGTTCTATCCTTGCTAAACACATTGTATCCCTCTAAATTCGCTATGCAGTCATGGCTTTCATCCATCCGTGTCTCGGTTATTCCCACAATGTCATAGCCTTTGTCAATCAGAATGAATTCTAGTTCGTCCATTTTATTTGCAAGGCTCATAGCATTGGTTACCATGCACTTTATGTTTTTACCACCATATTTTCCAATTTTGGATACCTGAAATGGGCTACTTGAAGTTTTCCCAACCTCTTTACTCCTTACACTGTCCCCACCCCCTCTCCACCCCCCATAATGTTAGGCTCGCACTGTCTTTTTACCTTATCTTGTCTACATATTGAGACTTTACCCTCCCGCCTCCCCCCAGATCCTAGTTTAAAATCTCCTCCAACCGTTTAGGTGTTTGATTGCTGTAATAGCTAATAAAGGTGTTTCTATTGATTATTGCGAAGGGTATGAATAATTTTGCACTGGAGAATTTGTAATCAAATGTAAATAAAAGCTGAAAAAAGTTTTTTTTTTCCCCACAATAATGTCTCTTGTGCATTGTCTTATTATCTTGTGGGAGACACCAGTGTCATTTCTCATCAAAAAATTACTTGCTGGTTGAATAAAAGTTACTTTTAAGTCAAAATTTGCCAGGGGTATGAATAATTATGGGCAGCAGTGTATATAGCAATCCATGGCCTGTATTCAAATAAAGTTTCTCCCGAGTTTTCTCACAGGAGATACATTTTATTATCTACAAAATATATTTTCTGTTCCTGGCTGGCAAGAGTACTAATAAGTAATATAAATAATATTTTTATAGCACTTTTTTCCCTGGGTACTCAACTCGAAGCGCTGTGTCCCTGTGTTCTGCAGTCTCAAAGGCTTGGGAAAAAAGGTGGGTTTTTAGCCTTTTCTTAAAGCTCTCCAGAGAATGGACCCCTCGCACTGATTGTGGAAGTGAGTTCCATAGAGAAGGGGCTGCATAAGAAAAGGCCAGAGCACCACATGTTTTTAAGTGGATCCTGGGAATAACCAGATTCATCTGATTGGCAGAGCGGAGGGTGCGTGGAGGGGCATATAGTTCCAATAGATCCACTATGTATTTGGGTCCCATGTGGTTATGTGGTTTAGCCCTGAATGTCAGCAGTCAGGGATTTTCCATTTTACTGGCAACCAGTGAAGAGTTTGCAGTACTGGGGAGATGTGTGAGCTGCAGGAGGGGGGGGATGGGAATATTGGTTAGGAGTCTACCTGCTGCATTTTGTACTAGTTGTAAGGGGCAAAGAACCTTATCTGAGGTACTGATGAACAGGGCATTGCAGTAGTCCAGGCGGAAGGATAGGATACAAATGCCTAAACTAGCACAGGTAGGTCTTCAGCTGGGATAAGGTGTTTCATTCTTGTTATATTTCTCAGGTGGAATAATGAGGATTTGATGACAGCTTATACCTGCTGTCTGAGTGTTACCTTTTCATCCATAATCACACAAATGTTTTGCACAGAGGCTTAATACTGTACAATATCTCCCTGTATTGCTAGTTTGAAGTGGGGGGAGTTTTGGACTTTTTTTTATCATGTGTGGCCCGACTACCACCAACACCTCTGTATTGTCAGAGTTCAGCCTCAATACTCCAGTCAATGCCTGGAAAGTTGAAGTCACCCATAACTATGACCTCATTTTTACTTGCAGCTTTTCCAATCTGCTGTAGTAATTGCAGTTCTGCAGCTTCATGAGTATGTGGTGGCCTGTAGAATACCCCAATAAGCAATTGGCAACCTTTATTTCCACCATGAATATTTTCAATAACTCTCGACAGTCCATTCAGAAAGCTCAGTCAGCTCTATTCACTTCTTTTTTTCCACTGCAATTTATACAAATACGGCCAAGTCAGAGACAAACGTAAGCTCTAGATCAGTAGACAACCAGTGGAATCCCCTTCCTGACACCTAATCCTAACCATAACAACTAAAAACTTATCTCCCGCTACTCTATCCTCTAACGCTAACCCTTCTAATATTAGCCCTAGACTAGCCTACTACTTTTCAGTGTTTACGGTATGATGTTTTGGCTACAGAGCAGCTGAAACACCATGCCAGATATGCTATTCTAGCGCCAATAACTTCACACGCATCATTTCCTACTACGTAATGGCCCAAAACTCTAGTTTATTTTGTAGTGTGTCATTTTGGCTATAGAATAGGTGTAATCCCATTAAATTCTTTATAGGCACTTTAATAAAATCATTCTCCACATATTGCATTGAGCTAATTATTTCTGGCCAGTGGTGCTGTTACAGCAGATTGTTATTATGAGATTCTGCTGTAGCTACAGAGCTGGTTGCAAAGAGTTAATACCTTACCAGCAGAGGTAGAAGGTGCAGAGGGGTCAGGTGATCTGTGCTGATAGGGAAATACTGGCTTGTCCCCCTCCCAGACTAATGGCCCGTACTCACGGGCTGCAGAAGTGGCCTGTCGCCAGCACACGTGAGCGTGTGGGCGACAGGCAGGCGACAGCTCCTCGCCAGGTCCCTCCGCGTACACACGCGGAAGAGGGACCAGCGGCGAGACGGAAGCTGTCGCCGACGTTCCTCCTCCCCCCGCCGGAAGCTTCATTTACCACAATGGAGGTTGCTGTCGCTAGTCCGCGTACTCACGCGGACTAGCGACAGTTGCGGGGGAGGTGCGGCGGCGACTGTCGCCATGCGATTGAAACTTTCAATCGCATGGCGACATGAGCGACGGGCGACAGTTCGGGGTGCACGCGCGCGCGACGGCCCATACTCACGGGCGACCTGTCGCCGCAACACGCGCGCGCCGCGTGTTGAGGCGACAAAAGTCCCTCGTGAGTATGGGCCATTACTCTTGTGGGTTATGATGGGATAGGGGAAGTCTGCACAGTTAATTGTCCAGTAAAATGACTACAGGAGCCAGCCAAGTAGTTGTAATATATCTTTTGCAAATAGTGCAGATGTGCAGAATGTGGCTGCCATGACAATGGGGGCCGCATGGAGCAGAATCCGCCCATAAATATCTAAAGCCCCATCTACACGATACAATTCCACATGCGATCGATCAAATTCAATTGGATCGAATTCGAATGGATCGATTAAATCCAACATGTCCGATTGGGATTCGATTGATAGTGTGATCGATTTTGGTTAGTTATCAATGCAAATCGACCACACTATCAATCAAATCCCGATCGGACATGTCAGATTTAAGCGATCCGATCGAATTCGATCCAATCCAATTCAATCGCACGCACGTGGAATTGTATTGTGTAGATGGGCTTAAAATACAGCTGGTGGGGCACAGTTTGCATCGACTGACATGCATGACAGAACCAGCAAGACTCCAGAGTAAGGCGTATTGGTACGCATTATCATTCAAGTGCCTGGTTTCTATTAAAAATGTTATTTTTTGGGCTACCCCCTACTTTTAGAGGTAAGCCTATTTATGTATGTTTTTTCCAGCTTACATTATCCATTCCACACATCACATCTTGGGGTGCCTCCTCCCTCCCAGTAATATACTACCTGGGTAAATTATTATTAAGCAGGTATGTGCATGGGGAAAGGGGGGCGGGTATTCTGGGTGCCCAAGTACCCCCTTCATTTCTGTGACTCACTACCCTAGGCCCTTCCAGACCAGTTTCAAAGCACAGGCACTACAGGGGTCGCCTTGAGGGCAGATCTGTCTAGAAAGGCACTGTAAATTTTCTGGCAGTCCAGGGTAAAAAAAGTTTATTTTCCCAGTCCTGAGAGACTGAATAGTAAGGGTGCAGAGAGAAAACGTTTTCTGCTCTCTGCACAATTGTTCTAATTACTGCATCTGCTCAGCCACTGATAAAGATTAATACAAAGTTTTATAGACAAAGATTTGTAGACAGTCCCTAATCAGTGTGCAGCAGGGTCTTGCGTACAGAGCCTTGCTCCCAGCCTCTCCACCCCCTTCCCAAATGCTGTGTACTAGTGATGCTGGAGGAGTTTGCAGAACCAGTTCTGCTCCATCCTAGGCTACGGCTGAGAGCTCAGCAGACTTGTCTGTCAGTTTTCTGTGTGTGTTTTCTGCGCACCATATGTGTCTGTATATGTGAAAACTTATCACAGACGCCAATGTAATTTATAGAGAAAATATGTGCAGTGCTAATGTACTTTAAAATTAGATCATGGTACTCCCAGCAGTTTACATAAGGACTTACAACATTCCGTGGGCTGCCATAGTCATAGTCTAATGGCTCACAAAATAATAATATAGCACTGACATCTTCTGCAGCACTTTACAGATCACATAGTCATGTCACTGACTGTCTGTTATGATCACTTCTGCAGCATGTGCTGCTGGCTGCAGTTTTGCTGGAGACAAGCAGTTTTTGATTTCTTTGCGTGCATTTGCTCGCATAGTTTTGCGTGCGCTTACACTGAGCGTTGATTCCATCTGCAGTCGCTCTGGAGTTAATGACAGGTTAATATGCTTTTGTGAAAACAAACATTGTCTGTTGCAATGGAATTGTAATCCCTTTCATGCAGGCTGCATCTCATTGTCTGGGTTTTACCCCTTGAGCACCAGAGCAATTTTCACCTTTCAGCGCTGCTTCCATTCACTCGTCTATAACTTTATCATTACTTATCACAATTAAATGAACTATATCTTGTTTTTTCCGCCACCAATTAGGCTTTCTTTAGGTGGGACATTATGCCAAGAATTATTTTATTCTAAATATGTTTTAATGGGAAAATAGGAAAAATGTGGGAAAAATTCATTATTTTTCAGTTTTCAGCCATTATAGTTTTTAAATAATGCATGCTACTGTAATTAAAACCCATGAAATGTATTTGCCCATTTGTTCCGGTTATAAAACCGTTTAAATGATGTCCCTATCACAATGCAATATTTTATTTGGAAATAAAGGTGCATTTTTTTCAGTTTTGCGTCCATCCCTAATTACAAGCCCATAGTTTAAAAAGTAACAGTGTTGTACCCTCCTGACATAAATATTTTAAAAGTTCAGTCCCTAAGGTAACTATTTATGTATTTTTTTTAATTGTAAATTTTTTTTTTTTTAATTACAAAAAAAAAAATGGGGAGTGTGGGAGGTAATGAGTTAATTTTTTGTGTATAAGTAATGAATTTGTATGTGAAAAATGCCTTAGGGTGTAGTTTTACTATTTGGCCACAAGATGGCAACAGTAACTTTTTGTTTAATGCGACCTCCAAGCGTCCTTCCGGACGCTTGGAGGAAGTACTAGGAGGCTGGGAACGTTTTTTTTTTAGCTTAGCGGAGAAGCAGCGGATCATTGCGGGGCTTAGATCAACGAACGGGAATGGATTTTCCCATTCATTGATCTCCGGGCGAGTGGCCGGCGGCGTGTTTACAAGCGGGAGTGCGCGCTAGAGCGAGCGGGAGCGCGGGCAGCGGCGGGAGCACGGAAAGTACGGATTTCTCCGTCCCTGGGGGTGAAAGGATGGAAAAAGGGACGGAGAAATTCGTACGGGCAGGGGTAAAGTGGTTAATTACCATTCACATGTGTGGGAATCTGCATGTCTGCTCCCATTGGATGACCTCAGTATAAAGGACTGCTTCCTGCAGTGCTCGATGGGCTATCATGGTCTCAGATTCAGTCTGTTACTCTGTCCAAGCCTCACCTCGTTCCTAGTCCGTGTGGACTGCGCTGACTCCTGCGAAGGGGTCAGCGAGTCCTCCTAGTTCTGCTCTTGTTATCAGAAATTGTTACTTTGCGTGTCTTGCGTCATATATTGATTCATCGCCGATATATACGCATACTAGCATGTTTGTTATTTTCCTTGTATTCGTCTTACGTTAATACATCAGTGTCGCTGATATATACGTACACGGACTTTTTATATCCTGTGTTCAGTCAGTTAGCTTCCAGCACGTTTTGGTAGGTTGCGCGTATCGTGATCACCCGTGCTTAGGTAGCTCAGTTCTGCTCCTGTTACCTTGTGTGGATTGCGCTCACTTCTGCGTAGAGGTAGCGAATCCCTCCTAGTCCTGTTCCTGTTACCTTGTGTGGATTGCGCTCACTTCTGCGTGGAAGTAGCGAATCCTTCTGAGTCCTGTTTCTTGTATTGTTCCAGTTCCTAGCTAGCGTTCCTTGCTTATGTCATAAATCAGTTTATCGCCGATATATACATATGTCAGTCAGTCATTTGTAGCTTTATTGATATCTGTAATCGTAATACGCTAGGAATATCGTATCCATTGTATTTTAGTATTGTTGTGGCTGCTCGGATCTACGCCTGCTCTGTGCGCCACATCTCCTACGGGAGTTTGTCCTCTCCTCCACTAAACTGGGGATATCCTGGTTCCTGGTGCTAGCTTCTCCATGTCAGGATATACACTACGTGCTGACTGTGGAGGATATACCTCCAAGCGTAACACTGTCCTCAGAGGAGCTCACAATCTAATCTCTACCATAGTCAGTCTAATGTCCTAATGTCCTACCATATTATTATGTATTTGTAAGGCACTGACATCTTCTGCAGCACTTTAGAGAGTACATAGTCATGTCACAGGCTGTCCTCAGATGAGCTCACAGTCTAATCCTAGGTGTGAAGGTCACGTGTCACTGCAGGGCAAGGGAAGTGGAGGGGGGGGGGGGGGCAGCATTTGTTGGTACTACTGTGTATAGGGGGGGGGGGGGGGGGCTTTTTTAAATTTGAGCACCCCCACTTGAAGCTCTGCTGTTAAATGACCACTGTCGCGAAAATCATAAAATTTAAAATACATGTAAGCACATTTATATAAAAAGTAGATTTCTTCCAGAGTAAAATAAGCCATAAATGACTTTTCTCCTATGTTTCTGTCCCTTATAGTAGGTAGTAGAAATCTGACAGAACCAACAGGTTTTTGGAGTAGCCCATCTTCTCATGGGGGGTTTTCAGGGCTTTTTTTTATTTTTAGAAGTACTTGGCGAATGGGGGTTTCTCCGTCCAACTGAGATTGGGACTGGCCCAAGAATTGTCAGTTCTGTCAGATTTCTACTTCCTACTGTAAGTGACAGCAACAGAAAAGTAATGAATGGTTCATTTTACTCTGGAAAAAATGTACTTCTTATTTGTATGAGTTTACATGGATTTGACACATTGTGAAAAGGCTGGCCAAGATGACTAACACATTATATAAAACATGACCTATGTAAAGGTTGGCCATCTCGGTGGCTTAGGGTTGCATATGCAGAGTAATAAAATGGGTCGTTAATGCTAAACTAGTATCAACATTAGAGGCAGGAAAGTTTTGAAATCCATTGTTAAACCATGAAATTGGGGGGCAAGGATAGGCAGCAGAAACGTGTCCAAAGAAAACTGCCTTTCTTCATTCAGCAGACTTAGCCATATACCTTCATTTATAGAGGATCTCCCATACAGATTCCTGCCCCTTCTCTGAAAAAAATGAAGCTTATAGTTGCAGATACTCTAAAATCGATTTTAATACCCTAATGACATATTAACATTCTATAACCATATTCCTCTAAACTACACATGCCAAACACCGGCCCATGGGCCAAATCTGTCCCTCAGAGCCATTCAATTTGGCCCTCAAGTGGTTTACCCACTTTGCATTATTTTTGGCCCACTTTATATCACCAGGGATGCTGTATTGGACGTGAAGCCCTAGAACAACAAGGAAGCCATATGGGGAGGTAGGGGAAAGAACTAAACACTAGGAAACTGTATAGGGGAGGGTGGGAGCCTCTAGACACCAGGGAGCTTTATAAGGGAGGGAGGTTGCCAGTAAACATTGAGGTTAGCCCGCAACTAGGCCCCAGTGTACAATTCCTGCCCCACTTTGTATTTGAGTTTGACACCCCTGCTCTAAACTAACAGTTAGGCTAAACTAGCAGTCAGGCGAAGGATTATAGGACACCTAAAACTTAGAATTTTGCCTGTCTTAAAACAGAAGGTATTTGTGATTATTCAGATTGGGGTGAGCATATGATGTCTTCCACGATGCATCACCGCTGAATATGCAAATCATCTCTTTGTTGTCCCTGTGAGCCAAGCACACCTCCAGACAGGCTCGGACAGGGCCGGCGGGAGCTCGGGATTTTGCCCGCTAGGCCTCCCTTTTTGTGGCCCCTGGGGGCCCCGAGCACTGCAGGAGGGGGCACAGCGCAGGAAGGAGGAGCAGCGGCGGGCACAGAGCCGTGGGGAGAGGGGGCAGTCTCCCCCCCCTCACCTGGGGGCCTCCCCTTCCATGCTTCCCCTTCCAAGCTACAATGTGCAGCGGGCGGCAGACCAGAGTGGCAGCGAGCGGGGAACCGATCAACTTACTACTTCCTGGTTCCCGCTCTGCGTGCCAATACTCTGGTCTGGTCTTCTCTGCTGTACTGTCCAATCACGCTCTCACTGTGCTTCCTGTGAGAGCGTGATTGGACAGCGGAGAAGACCAGACCAGAGCAGCGGCAGGCAGAGCGGGATGCAGGAAATAGTAAGTAGACAGTTTTTGCCTGCTCGATGCCGCCCGCTGCACGTTCTAGCCTGGTGGGGGGAGCAGCGAAGGGGGGCCCCCCAGGTGAGTGGGGGGGGGGGAGACTGCCCCCCCCCCCCGTGCTGCTCCCCCTCCGTGCTGCTCTTCAATCTGCCATTTTGTGGGAAAATCTGACAATCTGGACGCATTTTGAGGGGAAATCTGCCGACGATCTGGTTACATTTTGAGGAGAAATCTGCCGATAATCTGGTTGCATTTTGAGGGTAAATCTGCCGACAATCTGGTTGCATTTTGAGGGGAAATCTGCCGACAATCTGGTTGCATTTTGAGGGGAAATCTGCCGACAATCTGGTTGCATTTTGAGGGGAAATCTGCTGACAATCTGGTTGCATTTTGAGGGGAAATCTGCCTACAATCTGGTTGCATTTTATGGGGAAATCTGCCGACAATCTGGTTGCATTTTGATGGGAAATCTGCCGACAATCTGCTTGCATTTTGAGGGGAAATCTGCCGACAATCTGGTTGCATTTTGAGGGGAAATCTGCTGACAATCTGGTTGCATTTTGAGGGGAAATCTGCAGACAATGTGGTTGCATTTTGAGGGGAAATGTGCTGACAATCTGGTTGCATTTCTTTTGGGGGGGGGGGGGGTCGGCCCTCCACCATGTGGTCTGGGGAAAAAAATGGCCCTCCATGCCCACGAAGTTGGACAGCACTGGACTACTTAATATTTTTATTTTGCGACATTTGACTACTTGAATTATCATGAGGCATGTAACTACTTGATTATTTTATCTAAAATGTATGTGGTCGGACCCACTCTCTATGAATAACACCGCTACTTATTTTGTGTATTTTTTTTAAAACAGAAGGTATTTGTGATTATTCAGATTGGAGTGAGCATATGATGTCTTCCACGATGCATCACCGCTGAATATGCAAATCATCTCTTTGTTGTCCCTGTGAGCCAAACACACCTCCAGACAGGCTCGGACAGGGCCGGCGGGAGCTCGGGATTTCGCCCGCTAGGCCTCCCTTTTTGTGGCCCCTGGGGGCCCCGAGCACTGCAGGAGGGGGCACAGCGCAGGAAGGAGGAGCAGCGGCGGGCACAGAGCCGTGGGGAGAGGGGGAAGTTTCCCCCCCCTCACCTGGGGGCCTCCACTTCCATGCTTCCCCCTCCAAGCTACAATGTGCAGCGGGCGGCAGACCAGAGTGGCAGCGAGCATGGAACCGATCAACTTAATACTTCCTGGTTCCCGCTCTGCGTGCCAATACTCTGGTCTGGTCTTCTCTGCTGTACTGTGCAATCATGCTCTCACTGTGCTTCCTGTGAGAGCGTGATTGGACAGCAGAGAAGACCAGACCAGAGCAGCGGCAGGCAGAGCGGGATGCAGGAAATAGTAAGTAGACTGTTTTTGTCCGCTCGCTGCCGCCCGCTGCACATTCTAGCCTGGTGGGGGGAGCGGCGAAGGGGGGCCCCCCAGGTGAGTGGGGGGGGGGGGGGGGCTGCCCCCCCTCGTGCTGCTTATTTTGTGTATTTTTTTTGTTATTTTGTGTATTTTTAAGTCTGCCCATGACCCATCATGACCACGTCCATGTTCAAGTGCTGACACCCATTTATTTCTGCTGCAGCGCGCCACATGTGGACATCTCCCTGTTGGGGACTGTCCTCAGAAGTGCTCACAATCTATTCTCTACCATAAGCTTATGCCCTACAAAATTATGTGTGTGTATGTGTATGTGTGTATATATATATATAGTGCAAAATGTCTAGAATATATGCATATGTGAGCCCAAAATGGGGGGGGGGGGGGGGTTATTGGTTGGGGGGGCAGCGTGCCCCAGGCTAAAGCTTTCCTGGTGGGCCCTTAGTGTTCCAGTCCGACCCTGCCTCCAGAATATCATGTGGATTCGTTTGGCTCTGTAATAATAACAAGCTGACACTTTATGGCATTCCAGCAAGTATATTTTTACATTAGTATATACAGGGATGAGGTTATCAGCGCCCACCAGCTAGTGCCTCTCGTTTCCCATGGCTAGCCTGACTATCAGTATCAATTAAGTGCCAGCATCATAGTTTACCTTGGCAGGAGAGCTCTTCTGGGAAAAAAAGTCACCAAGGTAGAGCTGCTTTGCATAACCTAGGTATTGTGACAGAATGATATTGATATCTATTCCCAAAGCACCCTCCTTAGTGATAAACAAAGGCTCTGCATTCATACGAAGAAAGCTTGTTTCAGTGCCAGAAAGGATATTCATTTGTATGCTGTGCTTGGAACATGTAGAATCTGTGCACATTTAATGGTTATAATGCATGGATGCATATGGAACTAGGGTTACTGCATGGTACACAGTGTACACACACACATATACTGTACATGCCATACAGCCCAACATTTTGAGATAAGAAAGTGGAACACTTTAAAACATGCCCCTGTCACACCTCTAACCACGCCCCCACCACACATATCACAAAGAATTTGTAAGCAAAAGATATAGAAAAATACATATATTTACATAGATCTGTACATGAGACCTGAAAGAGAAACAAATGAGGAAGAAAGAGGGACAGAGGGATTTGGTTCCCAAAGAGGGACTGTCCCTCCAAAAAAAGGGACAGTTGGGACATATGTGTAATGCTGTAAATAAGGAATACCCTGTTTCCCATTAAACAAGCAAGTACACACATTTCGCTCTGTGTGGATTTTATTATTATTATTATTGAAGTTTATAGTTGCAACTGAAACTGGGCCTTGTTTTGTGTGTTTTGTGGACTATGTCACTCGGAGAGCAGGGAGCATGTGGCAGGAAATTAAGATATCCCCCAAAAGTAAGCCCTAGTAGGAATTTTGAGTATGCTCAAACTATAAGCCCTACCCCGAAAGTAAGCCCTAGCAGCAGTAAGTGGGAAAAGTATGACAACTTGTTATTACCGGAGCCCATGGTCTCGATGGTGGGATCCTCAGTTTAGGTGTCCTTTACAGAGAACCAGAGGTGGGTTTCTGCTTATAGTGTGCCTTCAGCTGCCCCCCGTGCTCTGCTGTCCCCCCTTATAAAAACCGACAGGCTACCGACACACAGATTGTCGCTAGTCGGCTGTTTACATTCAGGCTGCCACTCACCGCTGCTCCTCCACCTCCTGTATACTTTGGCTCCCTGCCTGCGTCCCTTCCCTCCCCGACTCCGTAAGCTTCCTCCAATCGGCTTACAGAGGCGGGGAGAGAAGGGACACAGGCGGGGAGCAGCGCTATACAGGAGGCGGTGGAGCGGCGGTGAGTGGCAGCCTGAATGTAAACAGCCGACTAGCGACAATCTGTGTGTCGGTAGACTGGCGGTTCTTATAAGAGGGACAGCAGAGCACGGGGGGCGGCTGGAGGCACACTATAAGGACACAGAGGCTGGTGATAGTATGCAGAATGTGCCTCTGCTCTGTGTCCTATTATTTATTGCAGAAACCCACCTTGGGTTCTTTTTAATGTATGGAAGCGGTGTGGCTGATTTCTGAATGGTACAAAACTTTAATCCTCCTTAGATATTGTGTAGCTTGACCTTTGGTGTTTCAAGACCTAGTTCAGTTGTAGACTCAAAGAAGAGTTCCTTTATGCATTAAATAAAATAAACAAGTTATATCAGCAGCAGCAGTGTGTGTACAGAGCATGGAGCTGTTCTGGGGAACTTAACCACTTCAGGACCACAGGATTTACCCCCCCCCCCCCCCCCCCCTAAAGACCAGGCTATTTTTCACAAAAATGGCCACTGCAGTTTTAAGGCCTCGCTGCAGGGCCGCACAATTCAGCACACAAGTGATTCCCCCCCTCCTTTTCTCCCCACCAACAGAGCTGGTGGGGTCTGATTGCTCCCCCAATGTTCGTTTGTTTTTTTTACAAATATGTATTTCTTTATTTTTGTAATATTTTTTACCTTTTTTTTTCTCCCCTCTTCCCCCCATCCCTCCACCAGCCACTCAGCACGATTGGCCGTGATAGGCTTCAGCCTATCATACTGGATCGCTTTTGTCCTTCTGGAGGGGACAGCCGAGTGACGCAGCTGTTCCCTGTACAGCGCTGCCTTAGATCGCAGCCCTTTATGTACTAAATAGACAGTGTTTTCGCCATCTAACAGTCTCCTAGCGGCGATCGCCACTGAGAGACTGAAGGTGAAGCGGAGCTCTGCCTACCAAGCAAGAGATCCGCGTACAGCATGCGTGTGATCTCCTGCAAAAGCCAGCCCCAGGACTTTACGCCAATTGGCGATAGGCAGTCCTGGGGCTGCCACGCACATCGGTGTGACGCGGTCCTACAGTGGTTAACAGAGTCAGGTATGAGCACAGCCCTGTGCCCTGCTGTGTGAATGCTTCACTTTCCCCTTCATTACCAATGTCGGCTGTCCTTATTATTATCTTTATCCAAATTGCCAAATTTCATTGTCCATTGGTCAGTCGAACGGGAAATTGCATTATGTGTACCCAGCATGATGTCCTACCATATTATTATACTGTATTGTGCGTGGCCGAGGGAGACCTTTCAGGAATCCCCCCCCCCCCCACCCCTTGAAAATCCTGGGTTTGCCCCTGCCCGTGTATGGGTGGTGGGCGGCGCGTGTGTCTATGCATGTCAGTTACAGGTGGTTGACCCCTGTCATGTTCAGTCATGGTTTTTATGGTTATTATATGTGTCAAAGAGCAATTTTAGTGCATTTTTGTATTAAAGGATACCAGAGCCCAAAACACTAGGATTTAGAAACAGAAGAGCAATTTGCAGGCTGCAGAGCTCATTGCTGCACCTCAATGCTGCACATTCACTTTAAGACAGAGAAATGGTGCTGGCCACAATCATTACTGATAGAAAAAAAACTTGCTGATAGCCTTTATTAAAGGATACCAGAGCCCTACACACTTGGATAAATGGGAGGAGCAGGCATGAAGGGCAGCTTTCCTGATGCCCACCACTCCCCCATTCTCCTCTGCCCCTCCTTTCATACCTGAAGTCACTTGCATTACCAATTCTGTATTTTGTATCGATTCTGTATTTTGTCACCAATTATGTATTTTGTATATTGGTGTATTCCATTTGTCTGTATTATTATGTTCCCCATGTTTGTTTCCACAGAGTATGTTGGCGCTTTATAAAGCAATAATAATAATATGTTTGTTTTTGCTTGCAGGAAGTTAAATACTGGACTGAACTGCGAGGAACAAAACTTTTTTTCTACGGTGATAAAAAACAAGAAAAGGTAAACATCTGCGTTTTTTTTGCAGATGCAATTAGTTTATCATAAATAAAGCATAAGCCTGGTCTAATATATCATCCTGGGAATCTAAAAGCATTCCCACTGGGAAATATAATTTCACCACCAAACCTGTACTGTATTCATGTAAAATTATCTGCTACTAAGCAGGGAAAGATTACAGAGGCCAAGTTCGAACCTCGTAGGGGTTGCTATACGGCTAATAAATTAACAGGTGTGTGTGTGTGGGGGGGGGGGGGCCTCATTCATCAGTCTAATTAGCTTTGCATCTGTGCTTTGCTAGTAATGAACACCTCAATAAATGTGCATTGCATGAGGGCTGGTTCTCTCATGAAGCAAGGTGAAACATTTGCATCAGGCGCAGAAATTACAAGAGCAGCATGTTTGTATAATGTTTACACTAACAGCATGCAGTCAGAGTAGGACACGAGAGGAGAGCAAGGTGAAGAGGTCATCATTGGGGAAAAGCAGCTTGTTGTGCCAGAGCTGGGACAAGGTCCCCTAGCACCCAAGGCTGAGACAGCAAAGTGCGCCCCTCCATCCCTCCCACCCCAGCCGTCACACACGGATTGCTATTAGACTAATAGGTGCCCCAGGGCCCCCAACCTCCCCAACACCTTAATATCTAGTTATCTGGCTTGCAGTCACTGCTATGTATCCCCTTTTCTTATTTCTTTCTGTTTCATACACAATTAGGAATGACAGCTGAATGAATTGTGCGCCCCCTCCTACACTGCGCCCTGAGGCTGGAGCCTCTCCAGCCTATGCCTCGGCCCAGCCCTGTGTTGTGCTGTGTGAGGAGGCTGACAGTGAGTGAGGAGGGGGGGGGGGGGGGGGCAGGAGAGCAGCAGTGTTTCATTTGACTTTGACATCAAAAGGGAAGATGTGGCACTGCTGTCCTGAGCTGCAGCATGTCATGTGAGAACATTAAATAAAGGGGGAGGGGGACACATCTTCACAAGTTTGCCTCAGGCAGCAAAAAGTCTAGAACCTGCCCTGCATTGCATAGTGGTAATCCTTCACAAACTGGTTCCTTACTCTGATTACACTTTTCTGACACTGCA
This sequence comes from Hyperolius riggenbachi, assembly GCF_040937935.1. NCBI lineage: Eukaryota > Metazoa > Chordata > Amphibia > Anura > Hyperoliidae > Hyperolius > Hyperolius riggenbachi. Next base: position 277,645,287 of record NC_090646.1, read on the forward strand.
GCTGTCCTTGGTAGGGTTTGACTCATACACAAAGAAAAGTACCCAAAGAATACAGCACCAAACCACTCCTGATAATTATCGAAAAATATTGCAAAACTTTATTGGAAATAATTAGTTAACAATATTAAAATATTTAAAAATCACCAAAGGTGATGGCAGCGGTGTACAAAATACTCAATATAGCAAGATAATACAATAATCACAAAGCCTCACAACCACCTCTAATAATATATAACATTACAAAAAATGAGTAAGCCAAAAGAGCGCATAAATATACAATAGAGCCAGTATAAAGTGCAGGGTAATATAGTGGAAATGTGACTAAGCTGCACAATATAGGATAGATCCAAATATATTGATGATCAAAGTTAGATGAAGGAAGGTGCTAACAAGAGTCCCTGAGGTCTCCAATGGCAATAATAGTGTAGTGTCCAGTGAGACCAAGCAATAAACAATAAGAGCCCGTGCACAGGCAAGGAAAACAGCGCAAGACTTACGAGGTGGAGGAGGGAGGAACACGAATCACCGCTGCACGCCTAAATGCATCGCGCGGGCTCTACCCGCTTCAGAAGGAGGCCTGTAATCAAGTATGCACTAATTCAAAAACCTCTCTGCAGCCCTAACTATGATCTGGTATGACCAAGGAATAGGCAGTTGATTAATAAAATAAACCATCCCAGGTTTGCTGGCTCACTTATGTTAACCCCACTAGGAAGTGGAGGCTGAGCGACGGCTACAGAGGGCAGATTGAACTGGAGTCCTGGGCTAAATCATGTAAGCGTTCCGATTCTCTGCTGGAGGGAGGGGGTAGGAAATCCAGGGACACCTCTGGCTACCTATGGGAGAAAATCTACCTATACTAGGGACACCTTTAGCTTCCTTTGGGGTGGGGGAATAACCTATACAGGGACACCTTTGACTGCCTTTGGAGGGGTTACCTCTATAGAGAAACTATTGGCTGCTAGGGGACTCATTTGCCTGTGTTTACTCTGCCAAAAGGGGGGAGCAGGCAGGGGGCCCCAGGGAGAGGGAGACGTTGGGTACTCCTCCCCCGCGGCTGAGTCCCACTGAGGCTGCGGCTGCCCCCTCCATCACTGCGCCCCCCTCAATTACAGCGCCCCGGGTGGAGCCTCGCCTGGCCTGCTCCAAGAAAACGGGGCTGTGTCCTATCATATTATTATGTATTTACGTAGCATTGACAACTTTTGCAATGCTTTACGTAGTACATAGGTATGTGAGCTTCAAATTATTGGGTGTGTGGGCCTCAGGCTGAAATATCTCTGGTGGGCCCTCAGTGTCCCAGTCCAACCCTGCCCAGTAGAGATTCTTTTATAGCTTTATATACATAGCCGATTAGGGTTTATAACACAATCACATAACGTAAACCATACAAACAAAGTTACAACAGGTATCTAAACCAAATTATCCTCTTGGTTGACCTTTACAGGGAAATAATTGTATACAAAACCAATTCTGATGACATAGAAAGGCCATTCTTACATTATTTTCACATGTAGGCCCTAATTCACCAAACTGCGGTAAGATTGCTGTGCGCATTCAGTGCACAGCAAATGTACTGGCACTAACGCCGGGAGGAGCACTGTCTGTTAACCTATTAGCGCGTGTTAGTGGGAAAACATGTGCATTGCTATGGTAACATGTGTGGCGCTAAAAGGTTATGGGCCTTAGTACCTGTAAAATTTGCTGTGCGCTACCTGCGCATGGCAATCTTACTGCAGTTTGGTGAATCAGGGGCTATAATTATATACCTCATTGCAGAATTGGCCTGGGAAACTGCTACATTGGTAGTCACCTGGCTGACACTGAACTCTGAAACATGCAGCTATCACGTGATTTGTGATGGTACTTCCTAAGCCATATAGAACCCTTGAATGTGCAGTTTTGGTGAGGTAAAAACAGTTGTAGCCAGTTCTTTAAAGTGAAAATAATGTAATCAAAGAAAGTGCTTCATTTTTACAATAAATATGTATAAATGATTTAGTCAGTGTTTGCCCATTGTAAAAGCTTTCCTTTCCCTGATTTACATTCTGACATTTATCACATGGTGACATTTTTTACTGCTGGCAAGTGATGTAGCTGCTGCTTGCTGTTTTAGTAGTTGGAAACAGCTGTAAACAGCTATTTCCCACAATGTAACAGGGTTCACAGACAGGGAACTGCCAGAAGTACCTCGGTACTCAGAGCTTCTTGTGGGAGGGATTTCACCACAAGATCAGTCATACAGCGCCCCCTGATTGTCTGTTTGTGAAAATGAATAGATTTCTCATGTAAAAGGGGGTATCAGCTACTGATTGGGATGAAGTTCAATTCTTGGTCATGGTTGCTCTTTAAACAACTCTGCAAGGAGGTACTGCTTAGTACAGTACTGAGGTACTGTAAAGCCAACACACAGAGAAAGAAATATGTGGAAGAGTAGCCTACCCACCACAAATTCCAGACCCTATAGAGACATTTGTTAAACCTTGATTCACTTTGTAGTATCTTCCACTTGTTGAGTCGCTGATAGCATTATTTTATTTGAAAAGACAGTGCTTTCCCTCATACATTACTAATAACCACTGCTTTGAGTGCAACAAAAGGTTCCAAAAATCAGATTTTTAGTTATGAATAATATTCACATTTGTGTTGAACCTGTAACTCTGAAATTATTATTGAGCACACTACTAGTGCAATGTTATAGTAAATGCACATGTCAAAAGAGAAAGTCCATAGCCTTACTATTTCTTCCAACCGAAAAGGAGTTCTAAACATTCCCCACCAACAAAAAAATGAAATGAATAAATGCTATAAAGAAATATTCTCAAGTTCATTATAAATAGCAGCAACTCTTGTTTCCTGACTTATGCCACTGACGATTGCCCATGCAGTTTTGGGATGGTAATAATTTAAATTTGGTTGATTCAAGAAATGAATTAAATATTACATAAGTTGAGTGGAAAGGTGAACCATACTTAAAGGGAACCTAAACTGAGAGGGATATGGATTTTTCCTTTTAAAATAATACCAGTTGCCTGACTCTCCTGCTGATCCTGTGTGTCTAATGCCTTTAGCCACAGCCCCTCAACATGCATGCACATCAGGAGCTCTGACTGAAGTCAGACTGAATTAGCTGCATGCTTGTTTCAGGTGTGTGATTCAGCCAGTAGTGCAGCTAAAGAGATCAGCAGGACTGACAATTATTATTATTATTTATTGTATTTATAAAGCGCCAACATATTACGCAGCGCTGGACATTAATTTAGGTTACAGACAATATTTAGGGGTGACAAACAGCAATATGACAATACAGGAATACAAGAAAACCAGATCACACAGCACATTATGAGTACAAGGTAATGCTTAGTCAGTCACTGGATGGGAGCATGGAGATTAGGCAAGTTAGGTTCACTCAAATGCATAGCATGGGTTCACAGTAATGGAGGTGCATGATCAGGTAGGATACAAAAAGAGGAGGACCCTGCCCAAAGGCTTACAATCTAGAGGGAGAGGTAGGGACACGAGAGGTAGGGGACCAGAGTTCAGCTGTGGGGTTAGAGCAATTGTGAGGGGTGGTAGGCCAGAGTGAAAAGGTGAGTTTTGAGGGCCTTCTTGAAGGTGTTGAAGGAGAGGGCTACCCTAATGGGTGGAGGTAGGGAGTTCCATAGTGTTGGAGTGGCTCTTGAGAAGTGTTGGAGGCGTGTATGGGACTGGATGATGCGGGGGACGGTCAGGCGAAATTCATTGGAGGAACGGAGTGAGCGGCTTGGGGTGTATCTCTGAGTAAGATCAGAAATGTAGGTTGGACAGGTTTTGTGGACGGATTTGTAGGTCAGACACAATATCTTGAATCTGATTCTGGACTGGATAGGAAGCCAGTGGAGGGATTCACGGAGGGGAGCCGCCCTGGTGGAGCGATGGGAGGAGTGGATAATTCTGGCTGCCGAATTCATGATGGACTGCAGTGGGGCTATTCGGGTCATAGGGAGACCAGACAGAAGGGCATTGCAGTAGTCGAGGCGAGAAATTATGAGGGCATGGATGAGGAGTTTGATGGTGGCAGAGGTCAGGAAAGGGCGAATCTTACAGATGTTACAAAGGTAGAAGTTGCAGGACTTTGTGAGGTTTTGGATGTGGGGAGTGAAGGAGAGTGTGGAGTCCATGGTGACACCCAGACAGCGGGCTTGAGAGGTAGGGCGAATGGTAGTGTGGTTAACAGTGACCTGCACATCTGGAAGGTTCAGGGATGACTGGGGTGGGAAGATCATAAATTCTGTTTTGTCTAGATTTAGTTTCAGGAACCTAGCAGACACCCAGGAGAAGATCGAAGACCAGAACCTGAGATAGGGTAAATAACACAGAAAGATCCCTCTATGCTGAATCACTAAAATATAAAACTTAACGTTTAATGGTTTGTTCCTTAAAAACAATTTGGCTGAAAAAATCTTACTACACTTTACTAATATTGCTGGAACTGATCTGTCAGAAAATAACGGAGATCGCTATGTTGCCATCCCAAGTCCCACAACAATAAGGTACAGAAGTTAAATTACACAACCCCCACCATATAACCCGACATGTTTCACTTCTAAATGAAGCTTTTTCAAGGGAAAGTGCTAAAAAGTGTTCACAGTGATAAGGTGCACAGATAACATTCTTTTAAAAACAAGTATAGAGATATAGCCTGTCGGCTCACAACATATTAGCAGCCAGATAGGCAGGAGGAGACCTTGTCCATGGTAGTAGTGGATATGTCAGGGGTGTGGAGGTAGATTTGGGTTTCATCTGCATACAGATGATAGTTAAAACCTATGGAGGAGATAATCTTGCCAATGTAGGATGTGCATAGGGAGAACAGTAGGGGGCCAAGGACCGAGCCTTGGGGGACTCCCACTGAGAGGTGGCTGGGGGTGGATGAGGACTCATTGAAGGAGGTCGTGAAGGAGCGGTTGGAGAGGTAGGATGAAAGCCAGGTCAGGGCGAGATCGTGAATGCCCATGGACTGGAGGGACTAGAGGAGTAGGGGATGATCTACTGTATCAAAAGCTGCTGAAAGGTCAAGGAGGAGGAGAATGGAGTATTTACCTTCAGCTTTAGCTAAGGCAAGGTCATTGACCACTTTGGTGAGAGCCGTTTCGGTTGAGTGGGCAGGCCGAAATCCAGATTGCAGTGGGTCTAGTAGTTGGCATTGAGGTACTGGGTCAGGCGTTTGTGAACCAGACGCTCAAGGAGTTTTGAGGCAAAGGGGAGGAGGGAGATCAGGCGGTAGTTGGAGGGTAGCGAGGGGTCGAGGGAGGGTTTCTTGAGCAGGGGCAGTACTGTGGCCTGCTTGAAGTCTGAGGGGAAGGTGCCTGTGGATAGGGAGAGGTTAAACAGGGTAGTGAGGACTGGGGCCACATCCGTGAAGTGAGGCTAAAGTAGATCAGAAGGGATAGGGACAAGGGGGAAGGTAGTGGTATGGGAAGTCTGCAGTAAGTGATTGACTTCCTCAGTGGTAGTAGGAGTGAAGGAGGTGAGGGGAGGATAGGGTGGAGGAGGAGTTGGTTGTGAGCGGGTGGGAGGTGAAGAGTGAAGATTGGATATTTCCTGACGGATGGAGACTATTTTGTTGGTGAAGTGGGTAGCTAAATCTGTGGCAGAGAGGGAGGAAACGGAAGGTGGGTTTAAAGAGACTCTGTAACATTAAAAAGATCCCCTGGGGGGTACTCACCTCGGGTGGGGGAAGCCTCCGGATCCTAATGAGGCTTCCCACGCCGTCCTCTGTCCCACGGGGGTCTCTCCGCAGCCCTCCGAACAGCCGGCGACTGTGCCGACTGTTAGTTTAATATTTACCTTTGCTGGCTCCAGCGGGGGGCGCTGTGGAGGCTTTCCGTTCCGAACTACACGGAAATACCCGATCTCAGTCGGGTCCGCTCTACTGCGCAGGCGCCGGAAACTTGCGCCTGCGCAGTAGAGCAGACCCGACGGCGATCGGGTATTTCCGTGTAGTTCGGAGCCGACAGCCGTCAGAGCGCCTGCGCTGGAGCCAGGAAGGTAAATAATGACGTCACCGCTGCCCGGACTCCACGGAGGGCTGCAGCGAGACCCCTGACGGATGGAGGACGGCGTGGGAAGCCTCATTAGGATCCGGAGGCTTCCCCCACCCGAGGTGAGTACCCCCCAGGGGATCTTTTTATGTTACAGATCCTCTTTAAGCAGGGAGTTGAAGGTGCCAAAAAGACGCCGGGGATTGGAAGCTTGTGCTCCAATGAGCTTGGTAAAGTATTCCTGCTTTGCATGAGCAAGGGCAGTGTGGAACTGCAGCAGGTTAGTCTTGTACTATTGGAAATCCTGGTTTAGTTGAGTTTTCCTCCATTTTCATTCAGTGGCAGGTGTTTCCCTTTGGAGGTTGTGAGTATGGGTAGTGCACCAGGGCTGGGGGTTAGGGGGTCGGTTGCGGCGGAATATTGGTGGTGGAGCAGCTTTCTCTAGGGCTGATGAGACAGTTTGGTGATACTGAGCTGCAGCAAGATTAGGACAGGTTAGGGTAGGTAGAGTGGAGGAGAGGGCATGGAGGGAGTCAGAAAGGACGCCAGGGTTGAGCTTGCGTAGGTCTCGCTGCCATCGACCAGGTGGGTGGGTGGGTAGTTTGGAGGTGCCTTCCGTGAGGAGGTTGAAGGTGAGAAGGTAATGGTCTGAGGGTGGAAATGGTGCGATGTCAAGGTCTGCAATGGTGGTGGATTTAGTGAATATAAGGTCGAGAGTGTGACCTGCAGTGTGAGTGGGGGCGTTGGTGTGTTGTACTAGGCCATGTGAGTTGGCTATGGTGAGTAGCCGGGTCACAACAGAGTTCTTAGGTTCATTGATGGGAATATTTAAATCCCCGAGGATGATGGTGGGGAGGTCAGAGGAGAGGATTTGTGGGAGCCAGGAGGCAAGGTTGTCGAGAAATTGTCGTGTGGAGCCCGGAGAGCGGTACAAGACTGTAACAATGGCTGGGAGGGGATTGTAGAGGCGGATAGTGTGGGCCTCAAATGATGTGAATTGTAGGGAGGAAGGTGGAGTGAGGACGGAAGGAATGTGCAGGATGGGGAGAGGAGCAGACCCACCCCTCCCCCTGGCCTGTTGACTGGTCTGGGGGTGTGACTGAGGTGGAGCCCCCCGTAGGAGAGGGCAGCCTTTGCGGCAGAGTCAGAGGGGGTGAGCCATGTCTCAGTGAGTGCGAGGATGGTGAGGGATTTTGAGAGGAAGAGGTCGTGGACTGCTGTAAGTTTATTGCGGATGGATTTGGCATTCCAGAGACCGCAGGGTAGGGGGAGCATGTGTTTGTGAGTGGGATGGATGGAAATAAGGTTGGGGCGAGGATGGATGTTGAGGTTATTTGTGGACAGAGAACTGTGAAGCGGGTCAGCAACTGGTATTGTTTAAAAGGAAACATCCATATACCTCTTAGTTAAGGTGTCCTTTAAACCCACACCTCCCTTCAGGAAGTGTATAAAAATACTATCTACCATCTCTTTAGATATAGATTGCCCAGCAAGCTCATGGTGAACCAGAACTCCCAGGAGTGTGTAAGGGGCTAAACAGGACCAAAAAGCCTCTTACTAAAATCCTATGCAAAACAGAATTTTGCCTTCTTAAAGAGACACTGTAACATCCAAAATTCCCGGGGGGGGGGGGGGGTACTCACCTCGGGAGGGGAAAGCCTCAGGGTCCCAATGAGGCTTCCCAGGCCTCCTCTGTCCCACGGGGGTCTCATTGCAGCCCTCCGAACAGCGGCCCGACGAATCCGTCAGCTTGTTCAATATTTACCTTTCCAGGCTCCAGCGGGGGCGTTGTTGCGGCTTTCGGCTCTGAAGTAGACGGAAATACCTGATCTCAGTCAGGTCCGCTCTACTGCGCAGGCGCCGGAGACCTGCGCAGTAGAGCAGACCCGACGGCGATCGGGTATTTCCGCCTATTTCGAAGCCGAGAGCCGCCACAGCACCTGTGCAGGAGCCGGGAAGGTAAACATTTACATCGTTGCTGTTCTGAGGGCTGCAGCGAGACCCCCAAGGGACAGAGGACGGGAAGCCTCATTGGGACCCTGAGGCTTTCCCCTCCCGAGGTGAGTACCCCCCAGGGGAACTTTTTGATGTTACAGGTTTTCTTTAAGACAGAAGGTATTTGCGATTATTCAGGTTGGAGTGAACATATGGTTTCTCTACAATGCATCACTGCTGAATATGCAAATTATGTGTCAGCTTATTAAATGTACAGAGCCACAATAATCCAAAATGCATCTAGACCAGGTGCCCAGCAAGCTCATAGTAAACCAGAATGCCTTTTTAGCCTCTTACACACTACTAGGAGTTCAGGTTCACCATGAACTTGCTGGGAAATCTGTAAGTCCTACCACATACAGCCACATTAATCCATGCTATGCACTGATGAGGACCAACCAGTCTGAATCATGTTGGATTATTGTGACTCTGTACAATTACCAAGCTGACACCTCATTGCATTCCAGTGGTTCTGGAGGCGTGTTTAGCTATCAGGGACAACAACGGGATAATTTGCATATTCAGCAGTGATGCATTGTGGGAGACACCATATGCTCACTTCAACCTGAATAATCGTAAATAACTGTTGTAAGAAGGCAGATTTTTGTTTTATCATCTCTTTAGAATGTGTTGCCTTTGGAAAGTGTCCCAGATGTGTCCTAAATTAAACTATGCTTTAGGTAAACCATTTCCTAACAGGAAGTGTGAAAAGCACATTTATCACCGATAAATAACAGATTAACTGCATCCTTCTAACTATTTGCCTCTACATATGATTGCTGGAGAGCAGTAGCCACTGTAGCTTGTTACTCTAACGTGCTCATGTGACATTGTCATAGAGTAATGCTCACCAAACTCCTTTACTGTTTCTATTTTCTGGGAGATTTATGATCATGCTTTGGACACTCTTTCTAAATTTTAAGTGTGACAACTAAAGCCAAATAAGCTCAAACCTGAAAAGGCAAATACTAACAGCAATCAGGATGATTATTGAATATGAATCAAAATAGTTCTTATAATACCTACTATTTTTTAGATTATACGACGCTCTGGACTATAAGACGAACCTAGGTTTAGGGGACAAAAACCAGGGACCCCCCCAATTAATAGGTTTCCCTTGTGCGTCTTGTGTCCCCCCCCCCCCCCTTGTCCTCTGATGTTCCCCTGTGTCCTCCTCTGTCCCCCTGTGTCCTCCTCTGTCCCCCTGTGTCCTCTGTCCCCCTTTGTCCTTTGGTGTCCCCGTGTCCTCTGTCCCCGTGTCCTCTGGGGTCCCCCTGTGTCATCCTCTGGCCCCCTATGTCATTCTCCGTCCCTCTGTGTCATCCTTTGGCCCCCTCTGTCTTTCTCTGCCCCCCTGTGTCCTCTGGTGTCCCCCTGCGTCCCTGTGTGTGGTGTCCCCCTGTATCCCCGAGAGACACATGGGGACGTTGCACACAGTGACAGAGGACACAGGGAAATGGAGGATACAGGCGGACAGAGGACACATAGGTGCTGGTCCGTACATTCAGACTATAAGACGAACTGACTCCCCCCAATGCCCCCCCCCCCCCACACACACACACACTCTTGAGGGAGAAAAAGTGCATCTTATAGTCTGAAAAATACGGTATTTCATATGCAAAATGCACTTCCTAGATAGAGATGAGCTTCAATTAAAGATTCAAGTACTTCATTGTCATTATGTAATACAACTAAATTACTTTTCATGACAGCCCCAAGGTTCATATAAAGGAACATAATGATAGTAACAAGGGTTGAAATAGAAGACTTATACAAGTATGCCCGATATTTCAAATATTTAAAAAAGTTGTAAATAGTGTTCATTATTTCAGAGTTTTAATAAGTTTATGACAGTTGGGAAAAGCTGCTTTTCAGTCTGTTTATGTGTATGTAGATTGATCTAAAACGTCTTCCTGATGGTCAGAGCTCAAACAAGGCATTTAGCGTTATCCTTGATAATGTTGTAGGCACTTCTCATTAACAAGTCTTATACAAGAGTTCAAGTGATCGAAGTTTATTCTCGATAATGACCTCTGCTGTTTTAACAACTCGCTGCAGGGCTTCTCTACCAGCCTTGGTGCAGCTGTTGTACCAGGCCGTCATGCAGTTGGTCAAGACGCTTTCTATAGTGCATCTGTAGAAATTAAGCAGCAGCTTCTGCAAAAGGTTAGCGCTCCTTAATTTTCTCAAAAAGTAGAGGCGTTGCCGTGCTTTGCCAGTTACAGCTAAAGCGTTGTCAGCCCAGGACAAATCCTCCATGATTGAGACTCTCAAAAACTTAAAGCTCTTCACAACCTCTGCAATGATCATTATCAGTATGTGATTGGCCTTTTGGTGGTCCTAAATAACGTCTTTGCATTCAATAACAGGTTGTTAATGTCACACCAATCAGTCAGGTTCCTAACTTTTTCCTTGTATGCTGCTACCTCATTGTCTGATATACTGTAAGCCCAATGACAGTTGTATCATCTACAAATGTATCCATTATGTTTGATTTATGGATAGGTTTACAGGCATTGGTCAAACGTGGTTATGGTTACAGAGGAACTTCAGCCTAAACAAACATACTGTCATTAAGTTACATTTGTTATGTTAATTAAAATAGATAGGTAATATAATTTCTTACCCACCGTGTTTTAAAAGAACAGGCAAATGTTTGTGATTTCATGGGGGCAGCCATCTTTTTGGTTGAAAGGAGGTGACAGGGAGCATGAGACACAGTTCCAACTGTCCTGTGTCTGGATCACCCCTCCCAGCTGCGTGTGATAGGCAACGAGAACAACAACATCAGAAATCCCATCATGCTTTGCACAGCATCAGGGGAAAAATTCCTGGGCAGATTTCTTTGATGGGGCGGAGCTTAGCTTCTGTGCAGCTAAAAATGAGGCTTGGGTAAGAAAAACAAAGTTCTGATGCTCTGAAACTGTTAAAGAAACACCAAGCCTTTTCAGTGCTGCTGAGCAGTGTTGCCAACCGTCCGTCAAAATACGGGCAGTCCATTTTAATCACCTCAATTTTAACATGTCCGTACTGCCCGTATTTTTCACTCACGTGTCCGTCTAAAACTGTTTATTTTGCCTGCTTCTCTTGTGCGCATGCGTAGCGCACAGCAAGTCCTTTGGAGAAGCCACAGCAAGAAGCATTGGGCTGCCTTCCTCCCTCCTTCAGTCAGTAGTCTTCTCTTTCCAGTCGGCTAGTCTCTCCAGCCAATCTCAGTGAGAGAGACAGCCGAGTGATCCCGCCCACACAGCCCCAGCGTCCAATTCCCGGCCAGCAAATAGGAGAGGAGACAGCTCACCTGCACTGCAGTGCAATATTTGTTCTGTCTCTGCTGCTTGTAGCTGAAGCCTCTCAGCAGATAAGTCCTTTATATTCCAGCTGCTGCATTAATGCACGCTCCTGTCAGCCATGAGGCAGCCGATGTAGTGATCAGCTGGGTTCTGGAATGCCTTCCTGGGAAACTTAGGGTGGGGGTTGCAGAAGGGCTGGGAACAGGGCAGCGTTTCTCCAGACAGGGCTGACTGCAGAGGGATAAAGAGGCAGCGTGGAGACTCCTGAGTACTCACAAGCATATTGCTATATTTCTATGCATTTTATTTTGCATAGTGTATATACTGGTAAAATGTGCTGCCCCCATAGTGTATATGGTGATGTGCTGCCCCCATAGTGTATATACTGGTGAAATGTGCTGCCCCCATAGTGTATATAGTGATATGTGCTGCCCCATAGTGTATATAGTGATATGTGCTGCCCCATAGAGTATATAGTGATATGTGCTGCCCCATAGAGTATATAGTGAAATGTGCTACCCCATAGTGTATATACTGGTGAAATGTGCTGCCCCCATAGTGTATATAGTGATATGTGCTGCCCCATAGTGTATATAGTGATATGTGCTGCCCATTAGTGTATATAGTGATATGTGCTGCCCCATAGAGTATATAGTGAAATGTGCTACCCCATAGTGTATATACTGGTGAAATGTGCTGCCCCCATAGTGTATATAGTGATATGTGCTGCCCCATAGTGTATATAGTGATATGTGCTGCCCATTAGTGTATATAGTGATATGTGCTGCCCCATAGAGTATATAGTGAAATGTGCTGCCCCATAGTGTATATAGTGAAATGTGCTGCCCCAAAGTGTATATAGTGATATGTGCTGCCCCATAGTGTATATAGTGATATGTGCTGCCCCATAGTGTATATAGTGATATGTGCTGCCCCATAGTGTATATACTGGTGAAATGTGCTGCCCCATAGTGTATATACTGGTGAAATATGCTGCCCCATAGTGTATATACTGGTGAAATGTGCTGCCGGATAATGTATATACTGGTGAAATGTGCTGCCCCATAGTGTATATAGTAAAATGTGCTGCCCCCATAGTGTATATACTGGTGAAATATGCTGCCACATAGTGTATATACTGGTGAAATATGCTGCCCCATAGTGTATATAGTAGAATGTGCTGCCCCCATAGTGTATATACTGGTGAAATATGCTGCCACATAGTGTATATACTGGTGAAATATGCTGCCCCATAGTGTATATACTGGTGAAATGTGCTGCCCGATAATGTATATACTGGTGAAATGTGCTGCCCCATAGTGTATATAGTAAAATGTGCTGCCCCCATAGTGTATATACTGGTGAAATGTGCTGCCCACATACCTTCAGCTATGTTTGTCTCCTCCCAAAATTCACAAAAAGTTTCCTAAAAAGCCTGCTACTGACTCCGCCCCCTGTCTGTCCAAACCTTGGGGTGTCCAGATTTTTTGACCATTTTGTCCAGGAAAAATGAGAAATTGGGTTGGCAACCCTGCTGCTGAGTAGATTTTTTTTGTCTGGAGGTTCACTTTAAGGACCACAAGACACATTTTTTCTCCCCCAAAAAAGTGGGGGTAAATGTGAATGCGTCTTATGGTGTGAAGATAGCCAGTTCTAATTCACAGGAAGTATCATGGTGATAGGTGTGCTGCAAGCAAACAAGTTTAAAATGGGCTTGAATTAACAGAGAAGAATATTCTTTGCCCCTATTTAAACTACCAGCATACCATCAACACTATGGTTACAGTAAAGGCAGCCATACACTGGTCGATGTGCCATCAGATCGACCAGCTGACAGATCCCTATCTGATCGAATCTGATCAGATAGGGATCGTATGGCTGCCTTTACTGCAAACAGATTGTGAATCGATTTCAGCCTGAAACTGATCACAATCTGTTCAGCTGCTCCTGCCGCCTGTCCTCCCCCCGCGCATACATTACCTGACGCTGGCTCCCGGGCATCTTCTCCACGCTGCACCGCTCTGTTCTTGCTCCATCTCGGCGCTTCCTGTGTCACTCCGTTACCAGGAAGTTCAAATAGAGCGCCCTCTATTTGAACTTCCTGGGTCACTGCAGTGACCCAGGAAGCGCCGGGATGGAGCGGGTGCAGCGCTGAGAAGATGCGGAGAAGACGCCCGGGAGCCCGCATCAGGTAATGTATTTTTCATCGGATCGGCCGCCGCTAGCGACGCGCACTTTACCCGCGGGCGATCGAGGGTAATTTCCCGCACGGCGCGATCGACGGACCGATCCGATTTCGGGAGGAAATCGGATCGTCGGCGGCGTTTACCGCGAACGATTGGCAGCAGATTCGATCCCAGGATCGAATCTGCTGTCGAAACGGCCGGGAATCGGGCCAGTGTATGGCCACCTTAACAGCAGTTGACTTTCTCACTTTGTATGCTGCTAGTGTACTTTACTTCTAGTACTACTCCATGCTGTATAATCCCCAAGCCTATACAAACTGTTTCCTGCTCTATGCACCTTGTTAGTCATTTCAATAATCTCATTTATAAAATGATCCTCTTCCTGTAGTATCATGACAGAAGTGTAAAGGTACTGCAATGTAACGACATGGCCTGCATTTTTCAGTTCACGGACAGCATGGATCTGAGAAAATTATCATCTGCAAATGACCGGTCCCCCAATCAGAAACATTTGGTAGAAGTTGTACTGACCTTGGAGAATGAGGAAGTGATCATAAAGGTGAGCTGGCTCGCATACTATTTGGCAATTATATGCATGTTTGCTGACTCATACAGAAAAGAATGCTCCCGGCTCAGCTTAATGTGAACAAAACAATGTCTCCACTATTTCTTCTACTCTTAATATGTTATTAACGTAAATAATAGGAAGCAATCAATACAATGAGGAAGTGTAAATTGCACATGCTTTATTGAAAAAAATGGGAAATTGTGGGTTTCGTCCAACTTAATTTCCCATCTAGTTTATTAGATACGGAAGAAAATCCAATTTAGAAATCATCCAGATTTAAACAAATTTGAGTGTATTGTCTTTTTTCTTTTCCACAAACACCCCCCTTACCTGAAGGTGAAGGCCTGAATGAGATAGTGCTGGTGTCTGCTCCCTGTCTCTAAATAATGTAGTAAAAAACGTTTGACTGTAATAATGGGTTGCTATGGACATTCAATGGATCATTTACCAGGTTGTTTTACATGAATGAATGAGAATGCACAGACTGCAACTGTTTCTCTGGAGTAAACACCGAACAACCTTGTATCAGCACCTGAGTTTCATAGTGTTTGGACCAGATGTGGGGTTCCGTATACTGCCATTGGTCACTGATGACTATCCACATACATGATTGTCTGTGACCAGTGATTAAAGAGGGAATACCCCATCTTGTCTTTATAAAAACCACACACTAATAAGAAAATATCGCAGCACGGCATGGTTCCAAATATGATTCCTGGCCAGAACAATATACTGAGTTGACATGTTATAGAAGGTAGAATTTTTAAATCAGGATGATACCATTTATTGGCTAACTAAAAATGAATAGGAATAAACAAGCTTTCGGCCTTGCAGCCTTCGTCGGGCTTACATCCTGTTAATTTACAGGCTTCTGGTACAGACAGCTATATACATGCAACATCAAAAGGGAAAACAGATTTTTTTCAAGCATAAATACATGTCATTAAGATGCCTTAAGTGAAACAGAACATCCAAATGGGGTGAGAAGTTGTTAGCTGAGATAAGGATCCTTGTTTACTCCATGCTCACAGACCTGGGAGTTGGACTGACACAGAGGTATCGTAAATTCTGAGTTCACAAGTTCAGCTATATAGGCTGAGAAAGAGTTTAAATATCGTCAGCCTCATACCAATATAAAAAGTTTTTGTCCTTATTCAAGCCCTTGTCCACAGCTTTGAACCAATTTATACATTTTGTTTCTGCTATTAATCGATCATTTGACATTTTGAAACCACCCTTCAGGGCAGTGACACGAAGATCATACATGCGGTGTCCATTGGACCGAAAGTGTGTAGCAACTGGGAGTTCAGATTCGGCACACTATTAACGATACCGGATCTGAACTCCCAGTTGCTACACACTTTCGGTTCAACGGACACAGCATGTATGATCTTCGTGTCACTGCTTCAAAACGTCAAATGATTGATTAATAGCAGAAACAAAATTTATAAATTGGTTCAAAGCTGTGGACAAGGGCTTGAATAAGGACAAAAACTTTTTATATTGGTATGAGGCTGACGATATTTAAACTCTTTCGCAGCCTATATAGCTAAACTTGTGGAAACAAGCATCCTCATCTCAGCTAACAACTTCTCACTACATTTGGATGTTCTGTTTCACTTAAGGCATCTTAACCTTCCTGGCGGTAAGCCCGAGCTGAGCTCGGGCTATGCCGCGCAGGAGGATATCTCTGCCCCTGGTGGGGCGATTTGCTCCATTTAAAGTGCTGTGCGCGCAGCTAGCACTTTGCTAGCCGCGCGCACAGCTTGATCGCCGCCGCTCTGCGGTGATCGCCCGCACGCAGCGGCTGAAGGGGGCCCCCCCCCGCCAGAGACCTGCGCTGCCCGGACCAATGAGTTCCAGGCAGCGCTATGGGCTGGATCGGAGGCGTCTGACGTCAGGACATCAGCTGATCGACATGGCGACAGGAGAAGCCAAACAGAAGAACGCGTTATATACGCGTTCCCCTGTTTGCTATTGATGCCGGCGACGATCGCACTACAGGGACACATGCGCCCTCTAGTGGTGTTTCATGTAGCTACCACTCTGGTAGCTTTACATGAAACAAAAAAAAAATGGATTTCTGCCTATGTGGCAGAAAAAAATTAACCGCCAGGAGGGCTAATGACATGTATTTATGCTTGATAAAAAAATCTGTTTTACCTTTTGATGTTGCATGTATATAGCTGTCTGTACCACCAGCCTGCAAATTAACAGGATGTAATCCCGACGAAGGCTGCAAGGCCGAAAGCTTGTTTATTCTTATTCATTATTAGTTAGACAGTAAATGGTATCATCCTGATTTAAAACTTCTTGCTTTTACTGATGGCTAACACGGTACAATACCCTACTGTCTCCAGGACACAAAGGGTTACAGTCTCACAGTTCTGTAGTTCATAAATCTCCACAGGGCTCCACTTGCAGGAGTAGTAAACTGTTCATCCAACTCTGTGCCAGGACAATCATATCCACATGCAATAAAAGAGACACTACATAGCGTAAACCTGCAACTACTAGTTGCTCTAGGACAGAACCCACCACCACCAGAGTAATCAAGGTGTGTGGATGCCAGAGACCACCTCAGACCAGCACCAGTGCCAGGACCCCCCTCTGTGTCCGCACTCACCGCGCTAGCCTCCCAAGTCTCCGGAGGTAGGATTTAACAGCAGGAGGGGGTAACAGCCAGTCACACCTTTCCAATGCACTCTAGTCCAGCACACACTGCAACTAAGAGACACTGATATAGTGTAACTCCGTTATTTAATAAAAAGTGTTAAAAACAAATGCACTCACAAGTGTCAGTGGATCAGAAGCACATAGCATAACAGTCAGGGTCCCCCGGGAAAACACTCAGCTGCTGCTGTATCAGATACTCTGTCACTCGCTCTCTCTGTGAGGATCTGATACAGCAGATCCCCCCTCCTGCTGTTAAATCCTACCTCCGGAGACTTGGGAGGCTAGCGCGGTGAGTGCGGACACAGAGAGGGGTCCTGGCACTGGTGCTGGTCTGAGGTGGTCTCTGGCATCCACACACCTTGATTACTCTGGTGGTGGTGGGTTCTGTCCTAGAGCAACTAGTAGTTGCAGGTTTACGCTATGTAGTGTCTTCTCTTTTATTGCATGTGGATGTGCTTGTCCTGGCACAGAGTTGGATGAACAGTTTACTACTCCTGCAAGTGGAGCCCTGTGGAGATTTATGAACTACAGAACTGTGAGACTGTAACCCTTTGTGTCCTGGAGACATATGAGCGTGTTTTTATTTTATTATCTTTTAGATTTTATGTTTGCACATTGACATATTTTAAACGCGAACCACGGAGTGCAGTGTCATTCCTAAAGCGCATATTTTGTGAATTTGTAAGACCCTGCATGGGATGTGCCATTAACAGATAGCTGAGGTGGCTGACAGTGTCTGGATAGGACTGGACCCAACCACAGAACTAAGGTACTGATTATGGCTGAACAAGAATGGGCACTAAACACCAGATCCATAGAGGCAGGGATCTATCGCAATTTTGTATGCAAAAGCACAACCTATTGAAAACAATAGAATGTGGGTAGGTTCAGATGCGAGTTCACATCAGCACATGTGCCGTGTCCATTTCAGCAAGGACACAGCACACCAGTAGGAACCTGCCCTTACTCCAGGATTAAGAATAATGATAGGGTATTTTTATTGGGGGTGTTGTTCTTCAGATCAGTTCCATATCAGGTCTGCTCTTGGGATAAGATTTATGATTGGAGCTTTTGTTAAAATCCAAATATATAATGAATGATATCCTCAATTTCTTTCAGGATAGATTTTCTTATTGTTCAGTGACACTAAGGTTGAAATTGTGATGGTTGGTTACCAATGGATATACAGTATTAAGAAGGGGGTTAGAGAGGGACGGATTTACTATAAGGCACTGTAGGCACGTGCCTACAGGCGCCTGATGATGGAAAGCCGGCCCACTCCCCTCCCCGAGTGCCTCCTTCCCTGTGTTCCTTTAGCTACTTAATACTTGGGGGCAACTCTAGCTACTCAATGTTGAGGGTGCATCTGGCTATCGAATACTAAGGGGAACCTGTAGCTACCTATGATGGTTAAGGGAGAAGTGACAGCTGTGCCAGCCAGCAAACGTGCGGTGTGGTTCAGCGGGGGTTTGTAGGTTCCTAGAGGGCAAAGTCTAAGGCGCCAGGACATCTGTGCCTATAGGCTCCTCTGAGGGAAATCCAGGCCTGGGGTTAGAGCTTAGGGGTTATTCTTGGAAATGCTTTATTAAAGCAGGATGTTATCGTCCACAATCTTACAATAATTATTATATCCAGTCTCTTGAAAGAGCTGACACTCCTGTATAGGTATTAATATACCCAGGATTTCTCAATTGGTGCAGCAAAGAGTCTATTTTTTATTTTATTTTTTGCTACTTGGCTACATTTTTCCAAACCTTTTGTATGCATAATTTAACAATGTTCTATCAAATCCATATAAATGTGTGCCCAAACTTGGTATTAAGTTTAAGTAGGATGATGCTCAAATATTTCACAGACTAATTAAAATGCCTTTTTCTGAATTATTTTGCAGACCGAAACTGCAGAAGATGCTGAAGAGTGGAAAGGATTCATTTTAACGGTGGTTCAGGTACAGTCACAAGTACCATTCACTGATATGTTTCAGAGTTGTGATGATCCCCAGTGTTGTGACAGAACCCGCCTTACATGATGTTACAATCTAAAAATTAAAATACAGTGTCCGGATGTTTTAAGGGTCACCATTTATCTGTATTTTTGTTCATAAAATACTATTTGAGTGCCTCAGAGATCCTGTCTCCTATTTTCAGAACCTACACTGTCTTCACTAATCACTATGGAGTCTTTCAGCAGTTATGATGTGGACATGCCAGCTACTAAGCCTGAATTGTAGAGGCCTAATTCAGATCAGGACCCAAATTAATAACCACCATATTTCCTTCAGTCATGCAGCTATATCTACATGCATGGCTGGTTCTCCTACACCTCTGTATGTCCAAGTGCTATGTTGTGGCTGAAAGGAGCTTATATTGTGAAAAGTGCTGCATGTTGAATGCAAATACACATATAAATGTCACTTGACAGGAACCTTGACAGGCAGCCTATTGGGCCATTCAAAGTGTGGGTATAATGTCCTTTAAAGTGATTGGACCAGCAGGGGCTCAGGGCAGGACGAGTGGAGCTCTCGTCATTACCAGTTAGCAGGCATAAGTTCGGAGCGCTCGCTATGCTACTCCGATAAGGCATGTTAACTCTGATAAGGCATGTTAGCGTTGATAAGGCATGTCAATTCTGATAAGGCACGCTATTTGTTATAGTGAATCAACCCCCATATGTGCATACCATACTGTCTTGCAACAGCATTTTGTTCATCACTGAATAAGTTTAAATATTCCAGCAGACGTCTGAATATTTCATGTTTGAATACTTGTCCTCTTTATATTTAGCAATCTGTTCCAAACTGGTTGACCTTGTTACCTGGGCAATTGATAAGGCTAAAAGAAGTGCTAGAAAAGGAGATACCCCGGAGGGCAGAAGAAGATAAAGCCTTGTCTTCACCCTCCAAACCTACTCCACCAGATCTGCCCACCACTGGACCATATGAAGATGTTTTAAGTCCGAGTGGAATGCCCCTGTAAGTACCGTATATTGTACAGAAAGGTTCTCATATTCTAGAGGTTAAAAATACAACCACTGCAATATGACTTGTAAATTGGTTCATTCAGTGGTGTAGTCAATGTAGTTTGCAGGGGCACTTTTAGGCATAGGCAGTACAGGCCATTGCCTGGAGTGCCAT
This sequence comes from Hyperolius riggenbachi, assembly GCF_040937935.1. Lineage (NCBI taxonomy): Eukaryota > Metazoa > Chordata > Amphibia > Anura > Hyperoliidae > Hyperolius > Hyperolius riggenbachi. The sequence goes on from NC_090646.1 coordinate 277,665,158, forward strand.
TGGTCCTGGGGGCATCATGTTGCTGGATTAAGCCCTGCCCCTGGATGAAGCACCGCCCCCTGACTAAGCCTCGCCCCCATGGGTGTTCTATTACTTGCTTCTGCTGCATCTGCTTAGCGTAAGCCGCTGTGTCCCTCTGTGCCTTTTCTGCCCACATTACATGTATTTTGTGGTGAAATGCTACCCGCATTGTATATTTTCTGGTGAAGCATTGCCGTATGTATGTGTATTTTCCGGTGAAACTCTTCCACAATACATGTATTTTCTGGTAAAACGCTGCTGCATTACGATTATCTTCTGGTGTGGGGGGGGGGGGGGGGGCTGGGCGCAGGAGCGCCTCAGGTGTTCTCGCCTGACAAAATGGCTAGAGGCGTCCCTGGTCGCTTGTATATTTGTATTTTGTCTGATTGCATTCATTTTTGTTTATACATGTGGGTTTTTTGTTTATTTAATAGTTTCATATGACTAAATAAGGTCTAGTGTTTGACCAGAATTTGAAAGAATTTGATAAATGTCCCTCTAGCTTCACACTTAATTGAATATGTTACAAGTAGGCTCCTTTCACACTGTGTCCATTGCGTTTTGTTGCAACAGACATTATAATCACATTGCAACGCATTGCAGTTATATATCTGTGGTATTTTCACATCTGCCATCAGCGGTGCAGTGGGACCAGTTCCTTCGGAATAATGTGCAGCATTCTGTGCGTTTACCGGACAACTTGTGTATTTACAGTGAAGCATACTTTAAATATACTGTATGCTTTACTGTCTGCATCACATTGAACTCATAACGTTTTGGTGGGTGACATGAATAATGGACAGAGGGCGTTACTAGGATGAGCAAAATCTATGCAATGCGCCAGAACCCTCTTCGGGCCAGAACTGATGACTGGAAGTGACAGGAATGGATGGTTTCCTGTAAATGTGTCCTGTGAGATAGAGACTTGCAAAGGTCTAATTTGCATACACATTTCCTGCAAGACATAAGTGACCTGCAGCCTACACCTGTTATATTTAGAGGCTATACTTAAGTCTTCCACATGTCAGGCTGTACTGTACACAGTGGGTTAGTTACATGCCAGAAGTCATAGATATGCAAAAGAGGCAGTTTCAAGTCTACTCTGAGATACTGAAATGTTGCGTATATATTTTTGTGACATGGTGCTTGTCTGTGTGGATAAGCATACTGATTTCTGTCGCTTTTAGCTTCAGTCTTCTTAAGCCGAAGATGAGCTGTTGTACTAGGCAGTGTCAGGGATCCAATGGGACGTCACATGATTTTGTCATGTGATATATTAACATAACTAATGTATCATTATAAAAGAACCAAGAACTATGCTGACAACCAGAGCCGGGACAAGGTCCTCCAGCACCCAAGGGTGAGACACCAAAGTGCGCCCCTCCATCCCTTCCACCCCAGCCGTCACACACTGATTGCTATTCATAGCCGGCCTTTGACCTGAGCGACCGGAGCGGTCGCTCAGGGCGCCGGCTTCCAATGGGGCGCCTATAGCTGGTTGCCTATACTGAGGGCACCTACACCTGATTTCCTATACTGGGGGCATCTATAGCTGGCTACATTTACTGAGGGCACAAACACCTGGCTACCTATACTAGAGGCACCTACGCCTGACTACCTATGGGGAGGATGGAGACTTTCAACTGACTTTCTATACTGGGGGCACCTATGCTTGGCAACCTATATTGAGGTCACCTACACATGAGATCCTATACTGGAGGCACCTATACCTGTCTATCTACCTATACTGATTCTGAAGACTTTTTTTGAGGTGCGCACTATGGCTAGTACAACGTGTGGTGAAAATTGTCGGTGCAGTGCTATCATTCTAAATAGGGGGGGGGGGGGGGGGGTGCTAACTGCCCTACTAATTGTCTTTATTAATATTCCTGAAAGGTTCTAGCCTTCATTTTTAAGTGTATTCAGGATAATGCACTTTTTCCATCCATTCATGGCTATTATACATATGTGACGTGTCACAGAGATCTGAGCATTTGGCGTGATGTGTCACAACGTCAAAAAGGTTGGGAACCACTGTCCTAGGAGATATCTCAGGAGAAAAGATGAATTGCATATGGGCCAGTGAGTGTGTGTGTGTGTGCACGCGTGTGTGTGTGCAAGCACGTGGGAAGAGGATGAATGGGGGGGCACAAAAAATCAGGTTTTGCTCAGGGCGCTGTGAAACCTAAGGCCGGCCCTGTTGCTATTAGACTAAGATGCGCCCCAGTGCTACAAACTCCCCCAAACACCTTGATCTCTAGTTATTTGGCTTGCTGTCACTGCCATGTATCCCCCTTTCTTATTTCTCTCTGCATAAAATAAAATAGGGGAATGATAGCTGAGCGAGTCCTGCGCCCCCCTCCTACACTGCACTCTGAGGCTGGAGCCTCTCTCGCCTCTGCCCGACCCTGCTGACAACACCACCCCATCCATACAAAAGAATTGTCACTGGACAGCAGGGGTGCCTCTAGCCATTTCATCACTCCAGGCAAGGAAACCTGTGGCGCCCCCACCCTGCCATAGCACCCTCCACCCCCAATGAAAATAATCGTAATGCGAAACTATTTCAACTGAAATTAATTGAATTACCGTAGTGGTTCAGTGCAATACTATGGGCCACTGATCTACCGCCACTATACCACTGTGTCCAATTAAAAAATGTACGGTTTGATTGTAATTTTGATACATTTTTGCCATGGATTGTTCAAAATTATGATCGATGTGGGTGACTGATAATCACCAGATTCGATCATAGTAAAATAATCTGTTGGTAAAAATGAATGCATGTATTGACAGCTACAGTGGGGTGCAAAAGTTTGGACAACCTTGTAAATCGTCATGATTTTCCTGTATAAATCGTTTGGTTGTTATGAAAAAAAATTTCAGTTAACTATATCATATAGGAGACACACACAGCAGGGGCATTCCTAGGGTCCTTGGAGATCAGTGGCACCTGGGGGCACTAGGTGGGGGCTATATGCGCGCGCGCCGCGACTAAAAATGGCCGTGGTCATGCAGTGAGTGGGCGTGGCCATGGGTGGGGCCAACCGTACATTAGATTAGGACAGTGGTGGCGAACTTTTTGGAGGCCCAAACTGCAACCCACAAGTCACTTATCTATCACAAAGTGGCAACAGCAATTTAAACTAAATACTGTACAAACGTTTTAACACATACATGAACATTATGGAAAATCAAAGTTGAAAAACTGAAAAGATAAACAATTTCATCCATCCTACTCCTGAAAAAATATATTCATTTTTTTTAGAACCTCCCAGTTTTATTTTCTGTTTTAAAAAGCTAAAAAAGTAGGTTTAATGCTATTGTCTCATATGATGATGATTCATTTTTTTTCCATAGTCTCGCAGTTAGCAATCATGTGACCCTCAACAAGACAAATTCAGCAATCATGAGGCCCCTATCAAGACAAATTCAGCAATCATGAGGCCCCCAACAAGACAAAGTCAGCAAGCGTGAGGCCCCAACATGACAAAGTCAGCAAGCGTGAGGCCCCCAACAAGACAAATTCAGCAATCATGAGCCCCCCAACAAATCATGAGGCCTCCAACAAGACAAATTCAGCAATCTTGAGGCCCTCAACAAGACAAATTCAGCAATCATGAGGCCCCCAACAAGACAAATTCAGCAGTCATGAGGCACATAAATAGACAGCATTTCACATAAATAGGCAGAATGTCCCCTTAATATGGTAGACACCTCTCACCCGGCTTCTGAATTCTCCTCTACTGGCTGCTGTACCTGGCAATACTGTTTTTGGCTGGATTGGGGATGATGTGTGAGCTGAAAGGCCTGGCAGTGATGCTGTGGCCTGGCTGGCGGTGATGCTGTGGCTGATGTTGTGGCTGGGTTGGCTGGCAGTGATGCTGGGCTGTGCTTGGCTGGTTGAAGTAAATGCTGGCCTGACTGGTGGTGATTCTGTGGCCTTTTTTATAGTGATTCTGGGCTGGTTGGCTGGTGGTGATGCTGGGCTGGCTGGCCTGGATAGTTTAGGTAGCGACAGGTGCCCCCTAGTTAAGGTAGCGCCAGGAGTACCCCAGTTTAGGTAGTGACAGGAGCCCCCCAGTGTAGGCAGTGACAGCCACTCCCCAGTTAGGTAGTGACAGGGACCCCCCAGTTAGGTAGTGAGTGACAGGGACCCCCCCATTGGGTAGTGAGTGACAGCAGGGACCCCCAGTTGGGTAGTGAGTGACAGCAGGGACCCCCAGTTGGGTAGTGAGTGACAGCAGGGACCCCCAGTTGAGTAGTGAGTGACAGCAGGGACCCCCAGTTGGGTAGTGAGTGACAGCAGGGACCCCCGTTAGGTAGTGAGTGACAGCAGGGATCCCAGTTAAATAGTGAGTGACAGCAGGGACCCCCAGTTAAATAGTGAGTGACAGCAGGGACCCCCGTTAGGTAGTGAGTGACAGCAGGGACCCCCGTTTAGATAGTGAGTGACAGCTGGGACCCCCGTTAGGTAGTGAGGGACAGCAGGGACCCCCGTTAGGTAGTGAGTGACAGCAGGGACCCGTGTTAGGTAGTGAGTGACAGCAGGGACCACCGTTAGGTAGTGAGTGACAGCAGGGACCCTCGTTAGGTAGTGAGTGACAGCAGGGACCCCCGTTTAGATAGTGAGTGACAGCAGGGACCCCCGTTAGGTAGTGAGTGACAGCAGGGACCCCCGTTAGGTAGTGAGTGACAGCAGGGACCCCCGTTAGGTAGTAAGTGACAACACGGACCCCCGTTAGGTAGTGAGTGACAGCAGGGACCCCCGTTTAGATAGTGAGTGAGTGACAGGGACCCCCGTTTAGATAGTGAGTGACAGCAGGGACCCCCGTTAGGTAGTGAGTGACAGCAGGGACCCCAGTTAGATAGTGAGTGACAGCAGGGACCCCCAGTTAAATAGTGAGTGACAGCAGGGACCCCCAGTTAAATAGTGAGTGACAGCAGGGACCCCCAGCTAAATAGTGAGTGACAACAGGGACCCCCATTTAGATAGTGAGTGACAGCAGGGACCCCCGTTAGGTAGTGAGTGACAGCAGGGACCCCCATTTAAATAGTGATTGACAGCAGGGACCCCCGTTAGGTAGTGAGTGACAGCAGGGACCCCCGTTAGGTAGTGAATGACAGCAGGGACCCCCGTAGTGAGTGACAGCAGGGACCCTCGTTAGGTAGTGAGTGACAGCAGGGCCCCTCGTTAGGTAGTGAGTGACAGCAGGGACCCCCGTTAGGTAGTGAGTGACAGCAGGGACGCCCGTTAGGTAGTGAGTGACAGCAGGGACCCCCGTTAGGTAGTAAGTGAGTGACAGGGACCCCCGTTAGGTAGTGAGTGACAGCAGGGACCCCCGTTAGGAAGTGAGTGACAGCAGGGACCCCCGTTAGGTAGTGAGTGAGTAAAAGGGACCCTCGTTAGGTAGTGAGTGGCAGGCGCGCTCCCCACCCCACCTACCTTGCCGCTTCAGACCTCAGGATTAGCGGGCGACCTGACCAGATACAGCGGGCGCCGGGCACAAATATGCAGAAGTGATGTCACTTCCGCATATCAGCGGTGTCCGCTAAGTCCTAGCGCCCGCTCTATCTGGTCGCCCGGCGCTGATCGAGGTCTGAATGGCAGCGCAGCGGGAACAGCAGGGCAGAGCAGGGCAGTGGCGGCCAGTAGATCCATAGCACCCCAGGACAGATTAGGGGGAACGGGCCCCCCAAAATAGGGCTAGCGACGCCTCTGACACACAGTGATATTTGAGAAGTGAAATGAAGTTTATTTGATTGACAGAAAGTGCACAATAATTGTTTAAACAAAATTAGGCAGGTGCATAAAAAAGAAATGAAATCAATATTTAGTAGATCCTCCTTTTGTAGAATTTGCAGCCTCTAAATGCTTCCTGTAGGTTCCAATGAGAGTCTGGATTCTGGTTGAAGGTATTTTGGACCATTCCTCTTTACAAAACCTCTCTAGTTCATTCAAGTTTGATGGCTTCTGAGCATGGACAGCTCTCTTTAACTCACACCACAGATTTTTAATTATATTCAGGTCTGGAGACTGAGATGGCCATTCCAGAATGTTGTACTTGTTCCTCTGCATGAATGCCTTAGTGGATTTTGAGCAGTGTTTAGGATCATTGTCTTCTTGAAAGATCCAGCCCTGGTGCAGCTTCAGCTTTGTCACTGATTCCTGGACATTGGTTTCCAGAATCTGCTGATACTGAGTGGAATCCATGTGTCCCTCAACTTTGACAGGATTCCCAGTCCAGCACTGGCCACACAGCCCCACAGCATGAAGGAACCACCACCATATTTTACTGTAGGTAGCAGTTGTTTTTCTTAGAGTGCTGTGTTCTTTTTCCTCCATGCATAATGCTGAAAATTACATGATTCTGCTGGTCCGGATCTGGTGAATATTTTAATATTAAATTGGGGCCACTGGTATGCAGCTGCCTCATGCCAGAACATGTTACCCTAATCAAGTTTGATGTCCCAAGAATTGTCATATTCTGAGGAATATGAATCTGTGGTTGTTATGTGTGTGCGGGATGCGTAAGCTGAGTTATGAAATATGTCATATTGGGTGGATGGAAAATGTCCCACCCAGAAGGGTAACTGCCCCTGTCCAGCCCCTGGGCTGAACCTGAGACCCCACCCAAAAATGTAGGTCATTCAAAAGAACTTGACAGGTACTCCTCCCTTGAGTTCTCCATGTTCTATCTTATGCTGCTAGCCAGAGGACCATGTGGTTGGCGGCCATTTCCTGAACTGAAACAAAGGACGGTTCCATGTGCTCAGATTTCCCTAAAGGACTTGTTTTTCACCTGAACCTGGGTACCCATTTATTTCTTCCCTTACTTTTATTTTTATACTGTGCTACTATTGTCTCTATAATTGTTGATTTTAATGATTTTCTGTATATAATAATTATTTATATTGCATTTATAAATAAAAAGACTTCTAAAAGTCATTTATTTTTTCAGCTACACCTACTATTCAGCCACACAAAAATGAATCCTAGCGTTCCAAAGAGTCGCTACTACTGTTGATAGCTAGATAAAATAGAGTGTGTTTTAACCGTTTTATTTGCAGGTTTTAGTATCAGTGAGGTTAGGTCTTCTGCCCTCCTGCAGAAGTGGTGGCAGTTTTATACCCGGTGTAATTCGTGTGTAACTCACAAGCTCCCTTCTAGCCTGTCTGCTGCCAAAAATTCCAGTGGTTTCTGCGCACCGATTGCGACCACAGATTGCATGGTCTGTATGCTGGAACCGATTGGAAGGCATTGTGCGGTCTTGCCACCAGGGGGCGTTTGACATATAATTTTTAAAATCAACCCCAGACACCTATGATTTCCTATAGCAACACCAGACACACAGGGGCGTAGCAATAGGGGGTGCAGAGGTAGCGACCGCATCGGGGCCCTTGGGCCAGAGGGGCCCCGAAGGGTCCACCCTCTATCACAGTATTAGCTCTCTATTGGTCCTGTGCTGGTAATAATCACTTCTATAGATGTTTTGAATAGTAGTAATCCTTAACACACTGTTCCCCATCCCTTTCCTGCACCTCTGACACTGTGGTTGTCCTTGGCAAGTTTTGGTGCGCTGTATCAATTGCTATGTATAAAGTTCTTGGGGGGCCCCATGTAAAACCTGCACCAGGGCCCACAGCTCCTTAGCTACGCCACTGCAGACACATATGATTTCCTATAGAAACACCAGACAGAGCAGTGCTTTTCAGCACTGCTAGATTTGGGCGCAGCCGGCGCCTTCATAGACTTCAATAGGAATCACTCCTATTGAAGCGCTCAGTGAGTAACGTTGGCTCCGTCAGAAGACGGAGCCGAGGTTGCTTAAAAACATGATAATTCGGCCTCCAGCAATCGCTGGAAGCCGAATTATTTAATTCCCCCACTATCAATGGCAGCCTGGAGGGGGAATAGTCATTAAATCGGCACGGACTTGTGCAGAAGCAGGATCAGCTATATACCGCTGTATCCTGCGCCCAAGTCTACCGGCGCCGATTTCAAATGTACTCACACCAGACACATATGATTTCCTATAACTATTAAGGTTCCCACAAACCTTCAGCAAAGGGCAATTAAAAACGGAATGCCAATGCTTAATCCGGGAGAATGGCAACTCCCCAGCATTTATTTCATTTCGCAAACAAAACACCAGCTGCAACATCTAATAATTGGTTTATTCTTCCCAAAAATATTGCCAGTGTTTTGAAACTATCCATCTCTTCTGAATAAATCTATGCCTGAAACATTCAATTACAAAACAATCAACTAATAGGTATGAACCCAATTCACAATAGACTGTCAACAACACATAAACACAATGTGCAAAGCATTGTGCCACTAAATAAAACAAAAACAGTAGTGTGAGTGGTACCAGTTAGAGATACAGTATTATAGTCACCAAGTGCCACTGGAACGTGCACGTCTTGGCTTAAAGTGACCATATGCTTTCCCATCTTAAATTAGGTGGAAATGTTGTTTAGCACACAAAGACATACCATAAATCAAAACTTTCATCGCTAATGCTTTAGCATACCAAATAAGCGACTGTGAGACAGGAGTACCGTATATTCAGGCGTATAAGACGACTGGGCGTATAAGACGACCCCCAACTTTTCCTGTTAAAATATAGCGTTTGGGATATACTTGCCGTATAGGACTACCCCCTTCCAACGCACACCAAATAAAAATAAAAAAACATCATATACTGGTGCTATGTATGAACAGATACTGGTGCTGTACTGTATGTGGTACCCAGTATATAACAGTATATAGACGATTGACTGGTGGGATTGGTCAACTATGGTCAACTTTTGACTATCTGATTGACATGGGATGTGGCTTTGATATGGTAAGGTGTGCTGCTCCTGACCTTCTCACTTCACTGCTGCACAGAGAAAAAGATAAGCTATATGGTCAATAAATATTTTGAATGGATCCCCACACTTTATTTTGACCTATGCCTGTTTAAGTCATATGTGCGTACTGAATCTTATAATTATGAAAATAAGTTATGTTTTATGGCATTCCATTGCGTGCTAAACAACACTTCAATTGCATTCACTATGCTGACTTTTTATGAGTTTTGAAGCACCATGGCTATAAAGTTTAAAGCTTACATTATTGGTCTGTGGGATTCTGGGGACTGTTAGTATTTTTATTGGATGTACTTTTGTTTTTTCTACTTCTGTATTCCTCCAAACTTTCTGAAGTGTGAAAGAGGGACATGATTTAGCTTACAAAGAACCGTTTCTTCCTTCTAGGAATAGCTAGCGGGAGTCTCTTCCCTCCCTGCAAAATTGGAAGAGTGGTGGCAGTGAAATTACATGATTTCCAGTGGGAAATCGATATTTTTATTGTAACGAATGTACATACAATCGAGATTGTTCCTGTATGGGCACCATCAACCAATCTTAACCGTTTACTGTGCACACAGTGGATTCGCCTCCAGATGTCTCTAGTGCATGAGACCTGCATGGCAACTGTGGCCTAGTAATACGGGATTGGTGGGTGGTTGTCACACTCACCTTCCGGGCTCCAGGCGATGTTCACGTGCTGCCTGGCTGCTCTGTACATCGCTGCTCACGGGAAGTAGGAAGTTGTAGTTACACTACTTCCTGTGAGCGGGATGTACGGAGCAGCCCGGGAGCATGTGAACATCGCCAGGAGCCCAGTTAGTGAGTAATCACACACACCCCGCCTCCGCTGCCGGACATCTCTTCAATGGATGGGGGAGCATGGAGGGCGACCCGAGGAAAGAGAGGGAGGTGGAGTCGAGTCCCTCTCTCTGTGGCTGAGTCCCATGTGCTGCCACTGCTCTCCCCTCCTTTATCGCGCCCCCTTCCCTCACTGCGATCCAGGCGGTCACCCGGCCCACCTACCCTTGGAAATGGGGCTGATCAGATGTTATATTAAAGAGGCACTGTAGTGACATATAGTAGAATTTAGTCACTTTTTCAGTATACCCACTCTTACATTACAGAAATAATCTTGGTTTCAGCATCAGAAACACTTACTGTACATTATATGTTGCTGTATATTAGTATGTAACCATGCCTTCCTAGTGATGTTATGCAGAATTCTCAGCCCAGAGCATTCTAGAAGACCAGGTATTATTTCTATTGACGTCAGAACACATAGTTAACATTCTGTAGTGATGCACCTTCCAGTGATGTTCGCCTAGGCTATTTAGAGCACCCTGGAGGACCAGGTGTTTCAGCTCATTTCAGAAAACGCAACAAACAAACTCCATTCCACATTGATGCACTTTGCCAGCAGTTAAGATGTCGCCATGCATGATACATTTAAGAATGTGAATAAGGGTGAGGAAAGGTTTTACAACGAGCAAACACTAACTAATTTTTTTAAATGAATATTGTAAAATATAAGCACTTTTAATAACTTAGCTATATTCAGTAAAGTTCCTCTTTAAAGAGAACCTGAACTGAAAATAAAAAGTCAAAATAACCATAAACAGGTCATGCTTACCACATGTGTAATCAGGGCCGGATTTGGACTTCCCAGTGCCCTAGGCCCGGTACCACCAACTGCCCCCCCCCCCCCACACACACACACACACACACATCAGACCATAGTCTTTGGAAAATGAAAGATCACAGACCAATTTTACCCCCTTCTATGTAGTATGAGAGCCATACTCTACACAGTCTATTCTATGGAGCTGAACTCCCCATCAGATAAAAATCTTTGTAAGATGCTGCACACAAAGGTGCTGTACACATTCAAAAGATCAGTATCTGCAAAAGATCTCTTCCTGCAAAAGATCCGTTCCTGCAAAATGCATTCATAGTCTGATATCTGCAGATCATCATACACACCTTGTTTAACAGACATTCATCTGCAGATCAGATCCACCAGGATGGATCTTCAGATCTGCAGATGATTGTCTGATCTGCAGATGAATGTCTGTTAAACAAGGTGTGTATGATGATCTGCAGATCTCATAGACTATGAATGCATTTTGCAGAAACGGATCTTTTGCAGGAACAGATCTTTTGCAGATATTGATCTTTTGAATGTGTACAGCATCTTGCAAAGATTTCTATCTGATGGGGAGATCAGCTCAATAGAATAGACTGTGTAGGTATGGCTCTCATATTACATGGAAGGGGGTAAAATTGGTCTGTGATCTTTCATTTTCCAAAGACTATGGTCTGATGTGTGTATGCACCTTCACTCAATATCATTCAGTCCAACATCCTGACTAAAGGCTCATTCACACATCAGACCATAGTCTTTGGAAAATGAAAGATCACAGACCAATTTTACCCCCTTCCATGTAGTATGAGAGCCATACCTACACAGTCTATTCTATGGAGCTGAACTCCCCATCAGATAGAAATCTTTGCAAGATGCTGCACACAAAGATGCTGTACACATTCAAAAGATCAGTATCTGCAAAAGATCTGTTCCTGCAAAAAATCTGTTCCTGCAAAATGCATTCATAGTCTATGATATCTGCAGATTATCATACACACCTTGTTTAACATTCATCTGCAGATCAGATCCACCAGGCTGGATTTTCAGATCTGCAGATGATTGTCAGATCTGCAGATGAATGTCAGTTAAACAAGGTGTGTATGATGATCTGCAGATCTCATAGACTATGAATGCAATTTGCAGGAACGGATCATTGACAGGAACAGATCTTTTGCAGATACTGATCTTTTGTGTCTGTACAGCATCTGTGTGTGCAGCATCTTGCAAAGATTTTTTTCTGATGGGGAGTTCAGCTCCATAGAAAAGACTGTGAAGGTATGGCTCTCATACTACATGAAGGGTGGTAAGATTGGTCTGTGATCTTTCATTTTCCAAAGACTATAGTCTGATGTGTGTATGAGCCTTAACGATCACTTGTTTGCAGGAGGAAATGCCTGTTTTAGTGACTCGTAGTGTTGGGCGAACAGTGTTCGCCACTGTTCGGGTTCTGCAGAACATCACCCTGTTCGGGTGATGTTCGAGTTCTCAGGTGTTCGGCCAAACCGTTCGGCCATATGGCCGAATTAAGAGCGCATGACCGAACGTTCCCCGAACGTTCGGCTAGCGCTGTGATTGGCCGAACGGGTCACGTGGTTCGGACCCGAACGTGCTCTGATTGGCCGAACGGGTCACGTGGTTCGGGTAAATAAATACCCGATCCACGTCATTTCTCCGCCATTTGTCTGTGGGTTTAGCTTTGGGTAGGCAGGCAGGGTAGTTCTCTCTCCAGCCAGGCTAGCCAGGGTCCCCACAGTCATTGTGTCGCTGCTGGGAACAGTAGTACACCGCTCACCCACACTATATAGCATTGTGTTTACTGCCACTCTGTGTACACCGCTCACCCACCACTGTATAGCATTGTGTTTACTGCCACTCTGTGTCTCTGCTGGGAACAGTAGTACACCGCTCACCCGCCACTGTATAGCATTGTGCTCTGTGTCGCTGCTGGGAATAGTAGTACACCGCTCACCCACCACTGTATAGCATTGTGCTCTGTGTCGCTGCTGGGAACAGTAGTACACCGCTCACCCACCACTGTATAGCATTGTGCTCTGTGTCGCTGCTGGGAATAGTAGTACACCGCTCACCCACCACTGTATAGCATTGTGCTCTGTGTCACTGCTGGGAATAGTAGTACACCGCTCACCCACCACTGTATAGCATTGTGCTCTGTGTCGCTGCTGGGAACAGTAGTACACCGCTCACCCACCACTGTATAGCATTGTGCTCTGTGTCGCTGCTGGGAATAGTAGTACACCGCTCACCCACCACTGTATAGCATTGTGCTCTGTGTCGCTGCTGGGAACAGTAGTACACCGCTCACCCACCACTTTATAGCATTGTGCTCTGTGTCGCTGCTGGGAATAGTAGTACACCGCTCACCCACCACTGTATAGCATTGTGCTCTGTGTCGCTGCTGGGAATAGTAGTACACCGCTCACCCACCACTGTATAGCATTGTGCTCTGTGTCGCTGCTGGGAATAGTAGTACACCGCTCACCCACCACTGTATAGCATTGTGCTCTGTGTCGCTGCTGGGAATAGTAGTACACCGCTCACCCACCACTATATAGCATTTCTGTACTGCCACTGTACTGCTGCCAGTCAGCGTGTACTTTAAGGATAAGTGAAATGAAGAAGAAATCCTGTGAAAGAGGGAGGGGCAAGGGAAGAGGTGTTTCCCCTGACGGTTCACGTACAGGCCACAGGGGAGCACCCAAGAAAACCCACTCAATACCGCCCATGTTGTCCAGGACAACAACCCTCACAAATCCAAAAGAACAGGACCAGATAATTACTTGGATGACCTCTCAAGCGTCCAGCAGTGGGTTAAGCAGCTCCAGCACATCACGCACGAGGTCCGAGTCCTCAGCCAGTTACAAGGAGCCAGTGGGCACAAAGCTGACACAACCGGCAGCGAAACAACGCACACAACTGCCAAATAACCAGTCCGAAGAATTTCCTCAGGACACAATGGGGTATTCGCAGGAGCTATTCCCAGCCCAACAAACTTCCACCTTTCAAAGGTCAATGGAACAGCCAGAAATGTTGTGCCCGGATTCACAACCATTTACTGTGGGAAATGCACCGCGCATTGAAATGCGAGGCGAGTCCGAGGACTTTGAAACCCAAATCCCAGAGCAAGTTGGGCAGGAGGGGTTTCAATTGCAGGAGGTCGGCCGAGAAGATCTGGAAGACGACGTTGGAGTGAGCTGCGCAGAGGTTGTTCTGGGGAGCTCTACTCCACGGCGGCGGCCCACAATCACATATGACGAGTTTGAGGAGATGGAAGAGGAGGGTTTGGACAATGTGGACATCGCCGTCGTAGCAGCACAGATGAGTCTGTTGAAGAACCTACTGCTGCACGAGTTCGCCTTGTGCCACAAGGTAGGCGGCGCGAAATTTCAGGCACCACAAGCGTGGAAGTTCAAGTGAGACGCAAAAGAGGCGCAAACAGAAATCGCCAGCAAGGCAGGTGCTCCAAAGTCTGGCCTTTCTTTGAAGACTGCAGTGAGGATGGTACCATGGTGATTTGCAAGGTGTGCAAGACTCGCCTGAGCAGGGGGAAAAATATTAACAACCTCTCCACCACCAGCATGACCCGCCAAATGGTATCCAAACATCCCACTCTGTGGGCAAACGCGGCAGGACAGGGTACCAGCAACACTGCCTCCCTTGGGGTCACCAGACTCACCACCAGACCCTCCTCAGCAGCAGCAGTAGCCCAGCCATTGCGTGGTTCACAACAACATTCACAAACATCAGACGACGCTGACACTGTCACTTTCCGGAATAGTGCTCTTGAGGTCTCCCAGTCTTCATCAAACACAACAACCAACAGCCCTTCAGTGTGCAGCCCTACGGTTCAGTTGTCTGTCTCGGAGATGTTGGAGCGCAAGAGGAAATTGCCAGCAAATGACCCCCGGGCCGTGGCACTAACAGCCAGCATAGCCAAGCTTCTGGCCTGCGAAATGCTGCCATATCGAGTGGTGGAGACAAACAGCTTCAAGGGCATGATGTCAGTGGCCATCCCACGTTACGTGGTTCCCAGCCGCTACCACTTTGCGCGCTCTGCAGTGCCTGAGTTGCATGAGCACGTGGTCAGCAAAATAACCCGTAGCTTGAAGAATGCCGTTGCCTGCAAGGTTCACCTTACCACTGACACCTGGACGAGTGCGTTCGGCCAGGGTCGATACATCTCCCTTACCGCGCACTGGGTGAACCTTGTGGAGCCTGGCAGCGATTCCTCACCTGCTACGGCGCGGGTGTTGCCCACGCCGCAAACAGCTGCACCGCCCTCCCTCCCACTGGATAACAACAGCAGCACCTACCTCTCTGACTCCTTCTCCTCCAACGCATCTCAAAGCTGTACCTCATCCGGAAACGCTAACCCAGCAGCAGTAGGATCGTGGAAGCAGTGCAGCACAGCTGTTGGCATGCGTCAGCAAGCGTTGCTGAAGCTGATCTGCCTTGGGGATAAGCAGCACACAGGGGAGGAAATTTGGAGGGGAATAAAGGAACAGACCGATTTGTGGCTGGCACCGCTGGACCTGAAACCGGGCATGGCTGTGTGTGATAATGGGAGTAATCTCATTCACGCTTTAAGGTTGGCTAAGCTGACACACATCCCTTGCCTGGCGCACGTGATGAACCTAGTAGTTCAGCGGTTCCTGAGGACATACCCAAGCGTGGCCGATCTGCTGTTGAAGGTGCGACGAGTGGCCAAACATTGTAGAAATTCCAGTACTGCTTCGGGGGCACTCGCCAAGATGCAGGAGCGCTTCAATCTCCCCCACCATCGCTTGCTGTGTGATTTCCCTACGCGCTGGAATTCTACGCTGCACATGCTAGCCCGCTTTTGCGGCGCAGTACCGAGGCGCATCCGGACAGCTGCCAAGCTTCTGTGGATCCGATTGGGCCAACATGTTGGACCTCTGCCAAGTCCTCCAAAATTTTGAGCAATCCACGTTGCTTGTGAGCAGTGACAACTCTTCAGTCAGCATTACCATACCACTGCTGTGTTTACTGAAGAAGGCAATGTTGAAAATCAAGGAAACAGCTGTCATGATGCAACTGGGGGAATCTGAAGGAGAAAACGATCAGCGTGATGATACCAACATCAGGCCATCTGCCTCAGGAAACGCTGGCCCCAGCAGCTATGATGAAGAAGAGGAGGAGGAACAGCTGGAGTTGGAGCAGGAATTTCATGCCACCACTGACGAAGGCCAGAGTGGTGCACGTTGGACTTCCACAATTCAGCGCGAATGGTCAGCAGAAGCAGACCAGGAAGAAGGTGACGACTATGATGCATCACAACTATCACAACGCTCACAAGAGGATGATGAGGATTCTGGCAGGACTCTGGCACACATGGCTCAATTCATGCTAGACTGCATTGAACGCGACCCACGCATTGTGCGCATTCTGGACAACACCAATTACTGGGTTTATACCCTTCTGGATCCACGGTATAAACACAATGTTCCAAAACTGCTTGAAGAAAGAGTCAGACAGGTCAAAATGGAAGAATACCAGCAGGCCCTTGTGGAGACTTTAGAGAGGAGATTGACATCCTCCCCATCCTCTAGTCAGTTGTACGCCGACAGACTGACTTCCGCAAACCCAGGACGACCAGGAGGGCAGCAAACAACACAAGCCACAGCTAGTGCCCAAAAGGGAATGGTATCGGCAGTGTCCTTGGAGTGGGAAAATTTTCTGACACCCATGCAGCAGTCCACAGAACAGCAAGCGTGCAGATCCACCTCCAACACCGATCGCCTGGAGAAGATGGTCAAGGACTACATGTCAGATGGCGTAGCTGTGTTGAACAATCCATCTGCACCCTTCAACTATTGGGTATCGAAGCTAGACACCTGGCACGAACTGGCAATGTACGCAATAGAGGTGCTGGCTTTCCCGGCAGCCAGCGTTATGTCGGAACGCTGTTTCAGTGCTGCCGGAGGCATCGTCACAGATCGGCGTATCTGCCTCTCCACAGAAAATGCAGACCGTCTGACTCAAATTAAAATGAATCAATCCTGGATTGGAAACGACTACGCAACACTCCAGGACCCCAACCAAGTAACATGAACAATGAACATCTGTGATGGGTTAGCGTTTCCGGTCCCTGTTTATTGAACCTCTCATCTGTATTACATTTATGACTGCATGGTGACAAAATGCATTGCTATCCGCACGCTTCTTGTCCTCATGCAAGGCCTGGGTTGCGCCTCAAAGCGTGGCCTTCTCCTCCTGCACCTCCTCCTGTTCCATCACATGTGCTGCTGCTGGGTTAGCGTTGCCGGTCCCTTTTTACGGAACCTCTTATCTGTATTACATTTATGACTGCATGGCGACAAAATGCATTGCTATCCGCACGCTTCTTGTCCTCATGCAAGGCCTGGGTTGTTGTGTCTCAAAGCGTGGCCTTCTCCTCCTGCGCCGCCCTCCTCCTGTTCCATCACGTGTGCTGCTGCTGGGTTAGCGTTACCGGTCCCTTTTCCTGGAACCTCTTATCTGTATTACATTTATGACTGCATGGTGACAAAAAGCATGTTACCTGTGCAAAGAAAAATTACATTTTCCGCATTTAAAAGACATTTTTTCCTTTGAAACTTTACAATCAATTTTCTCAAAAACTATAAGCTCTTTTTCCAATATTTTTTTTCCTCTTGTACCCACTCCCAAGGTGCACATACCCTGCAAATTTGGGGTATGTAGCATGTAAGGAAGCTTTACAAATCATGAAAGTTCGGGTCCCCATTGACTTCCATTATGTTCGGAGTTTGGCGCGAACACCCGAACATGGCGGCCATGTTCGGCAAACGTTCGTGAACCCGAACATCCAGGTGTTCGCCCAACACTAGTGACTCGTGTATACCAATGAATGTTTTCTCTCTGAAAAATGATGAATGATTTTTTTTTCTGTCAGAGCAGTGAGTCCCTAATGCCTGGTACGCACCTGATAGAAGGGTTGAATCGATTTTCCGATCACTTATACAAAGTCGATTAGAAAAATGATCAGAAATCAGATTAGACCTGTCAGAAATAATAAATTCGAACCCATTTATCTGATGGCAAATTGCATGGTGTGTACCAGGCATGAAGTAGCAGAGCAGTTCATCTCCCTCTCTGCTCTTCTCTAATCACAGATCTGTTGCATTCATTTTATAGTATTTATTGTACTGATTCTTTTTTTTACTGTTTGCCAACACGGTACAAATATATATTTTTTTTAATTTTTAGTATAGGTTATTACTTTTGGTATACAAAACAGAATGTAACAATACAAACGTATACAACAGTACATTTGCAATTATAATTATAGAGAAGTTGTCTATCTCATACTACTGCAGACTACTGCTGCCTGTAAAATGAGCCAGCAAGGGGTTACGATTTAGCTTAGAAGGGGCTGCCATAAATCTCTCTAAGGAAAAAAAAAACCTTATCTTTCTGTTTAAGATTTACAATCCAGGGGGAGAGAGGAGAAGGAATGGCTCAAGTCATTAAGAGTCTGACCAGCAATACATTGTTTAGCCCAGCTTGAGTTGTAAAGTGGAAATAATTCTGTTAAAATGTTTACCTTACTGGATCAGAAATTGTCTACATTGTGATCCATGTTTCTCTCACCCCTGGCAATAAACTAAAGCTTGTATGTTCAGGAGATAGCACTGTCTCATCGCACACCACGAAGTAAGTAAAATACACGGAGCTCTGGAATTCTGACTGTGTGTGCAGCAAAGCAGGGCGGCTTCGGAGCAAGAGAAATGATTTATTTTGACATGCAGCCTCTTATCTCTCTGAGGTCCTGCCGCCCTTTTATCCTTCTGATTTTTTACCGCCCTAGGCCGTGGCCTTTGCAGGAATCCGGGCCTGTGTGTAATCTACTACTCAATCTCTTTCTCCTCTCCTGCGTCCCATTTGTCCACTGTGATCAATGGAATTCTCTGTCCTCCATTTTAAAAATAGCCATTACCCCATAACAGCTTCCTGGTCAGCACACTGTTAAACTGTAATATCACCCACTTGAGCCATAGGGAAACATGGACATTACCTTGCACATTCAGTTGTAACTGACAGCTGCTGATATATAACTGACAGCAACTGGTATATTTCAGTTCTGACAAAATATTGGTAGAACTGGAAGGGATCACTGTAAGGAAAAAAACGGTAAGCTTCTGAGAGGAACTGACGGTGAGGTAAGTATGTAATATTTAAAAGCAAAAAATTTAAAGTGAATACAAAGCCCACACACACACAAAAAAAGTCAGATACTTACCTATGGACAGGGAGGGCTCTGGATCCTATAGAGCCTTCCCTGTATGCTCTTGTACCCCTCGTTCCTGCGCTGTCTCCCCCGTTACATTGGCTGCCTCAGGCAGCTTAACAAGCACTCATGTCCCCAAGTGCTTCCGAAGACGAACTGCTCCATACAGCGCATGTGTGAGCGCACTTAATCGCGCACTCACGCAGCACGGAACCGCCCGCTTTGGAAGCACTCAGGGTACATGAGTGCTTGTGAAGCCACCTGAGGCAGACAATTAAACGGGGGAGACAGCGCTTGAACGAGGGGTACAAGAGCAGAAAGGGAAGGCTCTATAGGAACCAGAGGCTTTCCTGTCCATAGGTAAGTTACATAGTTACATAGTTATTTGGATTAAAAAAAAGACATGCGTCCATCGAGTTTAACCAGAGAACAAGTAGAACACCAGCCTGCTCCCTCACATATCCCTGTTGATCCAGAGGAAGGCGAAAAAAACCCTTACAAGGCATGGTCCAATTAGCCCCAAAAGGGAAAAAATTCCTTCCCGACTCCAGATGGCAATCAGATAAAATCCCTGGATCAACATCATTGGGCATTACCTAGTAATTGTAGCCATGGATGTCTTTCAACTCAAGGAAAGCATCTAAGCCCCCTTTAAATGCAGGTATAGAGTTTGCCATAACTACTTCCTGTGGCAATGCATTCCACATCTTAATCACTCTGACTGTAAAGAACCCTTTCCTAAATAAATGGTTAAAACGTTTTTCCTCCATGCGCAGATCATGTCCTCTAGTCCTTTGAGAAGGCCTAGGGACAAAAAGCTCATCCGCCAAGCTATTATATTGCACTCTGATGTATTTATACATGTTAATTAGATCCCCTCTTAGGCGTCTTTTCTCTAGACTAAATAAACCCAGTTTATCTAACCTTTCTTGGTAAGCGAGACCTTCCATCCCACGTATCAATTTTGTTGCTCGTCTCTGCACCTGCTCTAAAACTGCAATATCTTTCCTGTAATGTGGTGCCCAGAACTGAATTCCATATTCCAGATGTGGCCTTACTAGAGAGTTAAACAGGGGCAATATTATGCTAGCATCTCGAGTTTTTATTTCCCTTTTAATTCATCCCAAAATGTTATTAGCTTTAGCTGCAGCGGCTTATTTAACTTGTTGTCGATAAGTACTCCTAAGTCCTTCTCCAAGTTTGATGTCCCCAACTGTATCCAATTTATTTTGTATGGTGCTAGACCATTGATACGACCAAAATGCATGACTTTACATTTTTCAACATTGAACTTCATCTGCCATGTATGTGCCCATATAGCCATCCTATCCAGATCCTATTGCAATATGTCACTATCTTCCTGAGAGTTGATGATTCTGCACAATTTTGTATCATCTGCACATTGCTCACTACTGCATCTACTAGGTCATTAATAAATACATTGAAGAGCACTGGACCCAGAACAGACCCCTGTGGTACCCCACTGCGAACAGTCTCCCATTTTGAGTACGATCCATTGACCAAAACTCTTTGTTTTCTGTCCATTAGCCAGCTCCCTATCCATGCACACAGACTCCCCAGTCTTTGCATCCTCAACCAGACTTTTGTGTGGAACAGTGTCCAAGGCCTATCTGACTTTTTTGTGTGTGTCTGCTTTACATTCACTTTAACAAGAATCTGTGCAAATTATTTTTTTATACCATAATATTATTCCATTTCCATGAATACATAGACTATAGTTATCCTTGTTGGCTAGTTGAGCATGCTTTGATTTCAGTCATCTCTCGTCTTGTACAGGTGCTTTCACCAAGTATCTCGCCAAGAAGCTGCAGAAATGCTCACAAAGAATGAAAGCTGTGGGAATTTAATTCTGAGGCCTGGGGCAGACTGCAGAAACTATGCAGTAACTATTCGTGAGCCTTCTGACAACAGGTAAGAAAAAGCAGACATAATGTGGCTATTTATTTTATATAACTAATTTCATAGAGGTCTAAAGATTACCATACCTGATTCAGCCCATCTCAAGCCATTGCTGTTCCAATCCGAAAGTGTAGCGCTTCCCATAGCATCACTTCCAATGTTTGGAAGTACTCATCATCATAGACAGGGCTGGTTCTAGCTATGATGGGGCCATGGGGCAGAAGTAACTTTGGGGCTCCCCTGACACCTGGCTGCCAGGTGTGATCCAATCCCACCCCCTCCCCCCATCACCAATTTCATTAGATATCCATCATGTCCCCTAAAAATCATTTTTGGTATTTCCATTATTCATCTCCTTCTATTCCTGTACAGAGTAAACACACGGCATCCCCACTGTCATGGGTCATCATAGCTGGAGGGGAGGAGGGGCACCTTGGGGGCCACCACAGGCTCTGGGGCCCTGTAGTATTTGCCTCTATGGAAGCGTTGGCACTGGTCAGAGATACAGATCTCTGTGTAGTCATACTCCGATCCTTTCCTCATTTGTGAACAGAAAGGAAGGAGAGGTTAGATGCTAACTGTTAAGGCTCTGTTCCCACTATAACGGAAAAGGGAAATATTTTTGTCCCATCTACCACATCACAAAGCTGACAGTGAACAGCTCCTATTTTTTTTATTATGTTTTCCTCATTGCATTGATTTCCTCTTGGTAGTCCTCGCTTCGGCAGGACATATACTAAAATTGGAACGATTTCCTCTTGGTGCTTTGTTTTCCTCCAATACCACAGACAGCCTACAGAATAAAAATTAGTTTAATAGGCTCTCCCCCACAATTTTTCCAATCACACTGTAGAGACATTTTAGGTATGAGCCAATCTGAGCAGCCGTTAGTGACATGAACTGTTCAATGCACTTTGTAAAGCGTTGTATACATTATACGCATAGTAGTTATAACAGCTATTTGTCACAACAGTTTGATGCATGGTTTTGAGCTAGTTCACAGTGCTCAGTTGCGTTGCAGAATAATTCTGCATGTCAACTCACTACCCATACAAGTCTACAGGCCTGTTCACAGTATTGCATTGTAACTTATCACATTAGTCTAACTCGCTGCATGCAGGCTTTGTATTAAAGTCTATGTCCAGTCTCCTTTGCAGGTCACACATTATAATTATGTTATGCGTTATGCAACACACCACTGTGAGCCTAGCCTATATCTCTATCCCCATCCTAAGCAAGACCTCTTCACCTTCAAACTTTTATCAGGACTATAAGGTTCTTGGCCATGATGCAATAATCACCAAATGAAATGTTCCACTTTCCCGGTTTTCTTATGAAATAACCAATTGGAGGCATTTTTTAAAAATGTGTAATCAATCTGATTGGATATTAGAAGAGGAAAAGAACAAAAAGTTCTCACTATAGTTTTCTAACCTTTTCAGCACACACCAAGCAGAAAACAGTTTAAAATAAGTTATCTAACGTTAATGTGGCCCTTTTCCATTCATTTTATTATTTGTGTTCGCCAAGAAAAGGTATTTCTTACAGAAAAGGTAATTTAATTCAGAAGTAGTGAAAATGCGTGAGAAGCATTTAGTACATTCTCTCTTGTTTATCAGTGCTACATCCAATAAAAGTAAAGTACCACAATAGAAAATCTTGTAATATTTTTGATGTGAGAATTTACCATCAATGCTAATGGGTAAAAGGACAATTCAAAGAATAACATGATAAATCTAAGCTATAGAAAGAAATATGTGATACTAGTAAATGCACCTTTCCAGGAAATATCATTTAGGGCGCCCTCTGCTCTCCTTCCTTTCTTCATCGTATGTTGTTGTCACTCCAATGCCACTGTCCTGATCTTAAAGCAGTGGCGGTTCCAGCTTCAAATTTTTAAGGGAGCAAAAAGAGGGCACAACAGCTGACTGGTCATTTGGGTGGTAAAAATCGATGTTTGTATGGCGAGGCGAGCTTTAAATATTTTTTGCATACTCAAGTGATAAAATTAAGGGCCTGTTCAGACTATGCACGTTCCTAGACGTTTTCAGGGAATGTGTCTGGGTACCAAAAACGCATAGAAACGGCTCCTAATGCTTTTGAATGGGCTAGTTCACATGTATGCGTATGAGACGCATACGTTTCTCATCCGCATTGCTGCACGCAGTTCTGTGCGTCACGCATAGAAACGGACGCAATGAAAGTCTATGGACGCGTATCAACAACGCGTACTATTGCGTTTTTAGCGTCCGTTTTCCTCTGCGGTTCCCATAATTCTTTTTTTTCCCCTGGGTCACGTGTGTGTGCAAAACGCAATAGAATACGCATTAGAACGCAAGAAAAACGCATGCGTTTTTCAACTTGCGTTTCTTTGATTTTAAACGCATTCTTCATAAGGCTAACTAGTTCTGCAAAGATAAGGCTAACTAGTTCTGCAAAGATAAGACCCCACTGTAAACCTCACAAACAGAACTTATAGGCTTTTGAGCAGAGCATATTGTCCAAATGATGTTGCTATTATGGAAGGAAAGTTACCTACAGATGTACTTGGCTAGTTGGTTGACATGCTTTAATCCCTAAATCCCTAGCTAGCAGGAAGCTCACAGAAAAACATTCCCACTCACAGCCTGTACAAGCAAGGGACCGGGAAAGGGGGAGGGGGGGGGGGACACTGTGTGTATAATTACTTATCTTAGCAGACAAGCATTGCTGCAGACTGGAGCTTGTATTTTACAGACAGGAAGTTCTGAATCAGGGTAAGACCATTTATTGGCTCATTTGAAAGAAAAACAGTAAGCTTTCAGCTAGTAAGCATTCTTTATGCTGGGGATACACAATGAGGTTTTTTTTTGCAGACAGAGGGCTCGATAGATAATTTCCAACAAGTCCGATCTGATTTTGATCATTTTCTGATCGACTTTCTCATAGAAGTGAATGGAAATCAATGTTAGTACATACAATCAGAAAAAGGTAGAGAATTTTTGCAATAATAAGTATTATCCAGATACATTCATTACAAGGTATCTTGCAAGGATTGTGAGTTATTTATGGCAAATAGATAAGACGCTTGGTTTACTTAATGCCTACATAGACTCAGGCTGACATGGAGATTTTTATTTTTATAGACCCTGTCCTGTTCAGGGTACACTGCTGGAGCCTGGAACCAGTTAGCTGTATGTTACTAAGCGGGGGAGGCTCTTAGAGGGCAAAGTGATTTCCAGAAAAGCCAATGCCCTAGCGTGCCCCTGTGTAGTGCCGCCACTGTCAAATGTATTGATTACCCTTAACAATATATTATTTCTTGTGAATACAATCCATTTATTAACATAACTACTGAAAATGTAGATGCAGCACTTATTTCAAAATCCACACAATGCTCAAATGTCAACTGATATTCACTTTATGCTTTTATGTTTTTTCAGCAGCAGGAATCAAATAAAACATTATAGGATTGCCAAGACAGACCATGGCTATACTATTGAACTGGACAAACCTGTAAGTTTTGGTGTTTATACATTTGCATAAGAAGCCTCAAGACATCTGTCACAAACCCAAGAGGTTATAAGTAAAAATATACATAGGAACACAAAACAGATACTTTTTATTGATGTTTAAAACATAATGGCCAAAGGTATCACTCACCAGAATGTGTCCAACAATCTTCTGCACATCTCGACAATTTACACAGCTGAGATTAAGGCATACATTAAATAATGAACACAGTACTGTGCCTACATCTCCCAGTCCCTAACCTCAAACTCTTCTAACTCCACTCCCATGACCTTTCATGAAACCTCTTGACCCTCACCTACTCTCCTAGGGCCGGCGCTACCATTAAGGCAAAGGAGGCAGCTGCCCCAGGGCCCCAGAGCTTGTAGGGGCCCCCAGTAGCTACAAGAGGAAAACATTTTTTTCGAATCGGCCTTATAGTTTTTGAGAAAATCGATTTTAAAGTTTCAAAGGAAAAAAATACACATTTAAAAACCTACCGACTTTAATGGTTAATAGCAAATCCACCTTAAATGCTAGAAACTCTAAATTTGCAGGATATGTTAAGGAGATCATTAGGAATAAGAGGACAAAACAATTTTTCAAAAAGACCTTATAGTTTTTGAGAAAATCGATTTTAAAGTTTCGAAGGAAAAAAGTATACTTTTAAATGCGGTAAATGTCACTTTTAGTAGCAAACCTAACGGTAGTGTAATTTTACATGCTTCAAACGAAAGCGCAATAAATTTCCTGACGGGGTTTCCAGGGGGTCTATGCGCAGCCGCAGCGCTTTGGCCAGGAATCGCTATACAGCCGCAATATGGCTGTATGAAGATCCCTGGCATTTTTTCCTATTTTCCCAATTTTTATTTTTTTTATGTTTAGAGTGTGGGAATTTAAACAAAAAAAAAATTATGTGGGGTCCCCCCTCCTGAAACTTTTTAACCCCTTGTTCCCCATGCAGGCTGGGATAGCCAGAATGTGGAGCTCCGACCGATTGGGACTTCACACCCTGACTATACCAGCTGCAAAAAAGGTCCCCTAATGCCGATTTTTGTTCCGGGGTATATGTTGGGGGGGCCCCCAGGTTTATTTTGCCCTGGGGCCCCATTGTTGCTTAAACCGGCCCTGCTAGCCATTATTGTAAAGGGATGGTAGAAAGCGCCCAAAAAAAGAAACGTGTAATATAATGTATAACATATAGTACATACAGACTGTAAAAAGAATAGGTAGAAAAAAAAAAGGAGATCCTGCCTTAAATAAGTGATTCTCACATGTAGGGTTTGTCAAAAATAACATTTTAATGTGCACTTGCACAACAATGCATTTCATGGCATAAGGTAAGGTTGAGTGTTTAACTACGGAGGTAATTTTCAAACAATTTTTATTTAGCACAAAGACAATGTATTTTACAACTTTTAGCCACTTCTTCAGATCGGCCCTGCTAGCCATTATTGTAAAGGGATGGTAGAAAGCGCCCAAAAAAAGAAACGTGTAATATAATGTATAACATATAGTACATACAGACTGTAAAAAGAATAGGTAGAAAAAAAAAAGGAGATCCTGCCTTAAATAAGTGATTCTCACATGTAGGGTTTGTCAAAAATAACATTTTAATGTGCACTTGCACAACAATGCATTTCATGGCATAAGGTAAGGTTGAGTGTTTAACTACGGAGGTAATTTTCAAACAATTTTTATTTAGCACAAAGACAATGTATTTTACAACTTTTAGCCACTTCTTCAGATCGGTAATGTGCCTTCAAGATCTATAGACAACATTGAAGACTCAAGACTGCTAGCTGTATCATTAGCTGTGCAGTCTGGGGCACCTTGTAACGATCTGTGAATTTCAGTGTCACACCCAGAGCCTTGATTATTGGTGATCCGCAGAATCACCAATGATGCAAGGATTGACCCGATTATATAGCAATCTGCGGAATTGCTAATAATGCGGGCAGATCAAAAAAGGGAGTAGACACACGAACAGAGCAAAAAATACAATGCAGAATAATACACAGGTTTGTGGAAATGTCCACCACTCGGTTATTCCTCAGAGGTGTGGTTACCTCTGAATGGGAACCCCGTGTGTGAGATCCTCCAAGGGAAGCAGTGGAAGGATCTCGGCCTCTGGCAGTAACGGTCTGCTAGGGCGGGCGTCTCAGAGAAGCAAGCCTAAGATAGAAACCCTACAGTGGGAGACGTTCCACTGAAGGGAGAAAGGTCAGACAAATAGAGGTTTGGCAACAGATCAGGCGGCAACAGTACAGAAACGTGAGACGAGAGAATAGTCAGAAACCAAGCCAATAGTCGATAACGGTACGGGCTGGCAAAGTACAGAATCAGAAAGCAGAAGGATGGTCAAGACAGGCACAGAGTCATACACAAGAAATCAATACAGTTCAATATGCGTATATACTGGCGATAAACCAGTATATAACGCAATATCAAATACAAGACTGGCTAAGTGCAACAAGAGCCGGGGTCCTGCCGGATTTTCACACAGGAACTGACTAGGTCTGAGTGCTGACGCAGGGTATCGCAAACACAGACGAAGTGTGACTGAAAAGCACTTCCTTATATACTGCCTGGGAGAGAAGTCTCCACCCCAAGCAGCAACCAATCAGGGTAGGCAAAAAACGTCAGCTGTCCTCCAGGTCAGCTGACCCACTTTCTAGGGGTATAAAGGCAAGCCTGGCGCGCGCACGCACCCCCTAGAGGCAAGATGGCAGAGCCCCGATGTGCAGCACGCCGGTGAGTTTGGCACGGTGCGCTTGGAGGATTTTGCACGGCGGATGCGGACAAATTTCCGCATTCCATATTGGAAAGTCCGCATGCCGGAACGGATGCGACCATATTTCCACAATCCGTCCGGCGTCGCAGATTTTTCGTTACAGTACCCCTCCCTCTAGGCGTGGACTCCGGACACGTCCCACCTGGCCTGTCAGGATGAAGCTCATGGAACCGTTTCCTAAAGTTATCTGCATGTAAATCACCTGCTTTGACCCAGGATCTTTCCTCTAGACCGTACCCTCTCCAATGCACCAAATACTGCACTGAACCCTGAACTCTCCTGGAATCCAAAATCTCCTCGACCTCCCACTCAGTCTCACCATCAACCATGACAGGGTGAGGAGGGGGGAAATCCACCTGAACAGCCGGCTTCAAGAGCGACACATAAAAGGCTTTCCCCACCTTTAGAGAATGTGGTAAACTGACTCTGTAAGTAACGCGATTAACCCTTTCGGAAATTGGATATGGTCCAATATACCTGGGCCCCAGTTTCGCGGACGGCTGTCTCAGAGCTATATGACGAGTTGATACCCAAACCTTGTCTCCTGGTTTAAACTCCCACTCCGCAGACCGTCTGTTATCTGCCTGCCTCTTCTGTATGCAAAAAGCCTGTTTTAAATTTTCTCCTAAATTAGCCCAAATCCTCTTAAAAGATTCCTGCCACTCCTCCAGAACAGGGAACGGAGAGGCCGTCACTGGTAAGGGAGAAAATTTGGGGAACTTCCCATTGACTATTTGAAAAGGCGCATAACCAGAGGACTAATTCCTGAGATTGTTATGTGCGAACTCTGCAAATGGTAGAAACTCCGCCCACTGGTGTTGGGGGTCCGGCACATAACATCTCAGGAACTGTTCTAAGGACTGATTGATCCTTTCCGTCTGACCGTTGGTCTGCGGATGGTAACCTGATGAAAAAGACAACGACATACCCATCCCCTTACAGAAGGCCCGCCAGAATCTTGAAACAAATTGGACCCCTCTGTCCGAGACAACAATTTCCGGAATGCCGTGTAATTTAAAGATATTTTGAATAAAAAAATCTGCTAATTTTTGAGCAGCAGGAAAACCACTCAAAGACACAAAGTGGGCCATCTTACTGAATCTGTCTGTGACTACCCATATGACCGTCTTTCAATTGGAAACCGGAAGTTCTCCCACAAAGACCATGGAAATGTGCGTCCATGGCTCCTGAGGAGAGGGGAGAGACTGTAAAGTTCCGACTGGAGCTAATCGGGAGGGTTTGCTCCTGGCACAGACAGAACAGGTTTTAACAAATTCCCTGCAATCTGGTTGTAATGATGGCCACCAGACAGATCTACACAACAATTCTTGGGTTCTGGAAATGCCAGGATGTCCAGCATTCTTGTGTCCATGAAACAGAACTTTGGGACGTAAGAGACAAGGGACATAAAGAACCCCTTCTGGTTTCCCTTTGGTGACTTCTACTTGAAAAGGACTTAGGAGGCTAGCGAGATCTTCAACTATTTCAGTGGCTGCCAGGATGATCTCTTTTGACAGAATACTCTCTGGGGAAGGAGATGGAGCAGTTTCAGGTTCAAAACAACGAGAAAGGACGTCTGCTTTAACGTTCTTACTCCCTGGTGTAAATGTAATTATGAAATTAAAATGGGAGAAAAAGAGAGCCCATCTGGCCTGTCTGGGGGTGAGTCGTTTTGCTTTTTCAATGTACTGTAAATTTTTATGATCCGTGTACACAGTTATTACATGCTCTGCCCCCGCCAACCAGTGGTGCCACTCCTCGAAAGCTAGCTTGATGGCCAATAATTCCCTGTTTCCAACATCATAATTTCGCTGGGCAGGGGAGAACTTTGTAGAAAAAAAGCACAGGGATGAAGCTTGCCTTGAAGTCCCGAACGTTGAGACAATACTGCTCCGACTCCAACTTCCGAGGCATCCACCTCCACTATAAGTGGATAAGCAACGTCTACATGGCATAATATAGGAGCAGAACAGAATGCCTCTTTCAGAGAGGAAAATGCCGCACATGCTTCTTCTGACCAATGAGTGGTATCAGCCCCTTTTTTTGTTAAATTAGTAAGCGGTGTCACCACCGAAGAGAAACCCTTGATAAACTTCCTATAATAATTTGCGAATCCCAAGAACCTCTGTAGTGCCTTAAGCCCAGATGGTTGTGGCCAATCCCTCACAGCAGAGACCTTCTTGGGATCCATGGACAACCCTGACTTGGAGATAATGTATCCAAGAAAGGCAATCTCCTTTACCTCGAACACACATTTTTCTAGTTTTGCAAACAATTGATTCTCCCTGAGTTTTCGTAACACATAGGCCTGGTGCACACCAAAAACCGCTAGCAGATCCGCAAAATGCTAGCAGATTTTGAAACGCTTTTTCTTCTTTTTCTGTAGCGTTTCAGCTAGCGTTTTGTGGTTTTGTGAAGCGGTTTTGGTGTAGTAGATTTCATATATTGTTACAGTAAAGCTTTTACTGAACAGCTTCTGTAACAAAAACGCTGGCAAAACCGCTCTGAACAGGCGTTTTTCAGAGCGGTTTGCGTTTTTCCTATACTTAACATTGAGGAAAAAACGCATCCGCAATCAAAAATCTGCAGCAGCCCGGGAGTATCCGTTTCTGCAAAACGCCTCCCGCTCTGGTGTGCACCAGCTCATTGAAATACATTACCCAAGCGGATCCGCACTCGCAAGCGGATCGCAAAAGGCAGCCGAACCGCTCTGGTGTGCACTAGGCCATACTTCACATGTTGGCGGTGTTCAGTGAGATTTTTAGAAAATATCAAAATATCATCTAAGTAGACGATTACAAAGTGACCCAGTACCTCTCTGAAAATCTCATTAACAAACTCCTGAAAAACTGCAGGTACGTTACACAACCCAAAAGGCATCACCAAGTACTCATAATGCACCTTGGGAGTGTTGAACGCCATCTTCCACTCGTCTTCTTCCCTAATACGGATCAAATTGTAGGCCCCCCTCAGATCTAACTTAGTGAATACAGAAGCCTCGGAAACTTGTGTGAACAGATCATTGATCAGTGGTAGTGGATAACGATTCTTAATCGTGATCTTATTCAGACCCCTGTAGTCAATACAGGGGCGCAAACCTCCGTCTTTTTTCTGCACAAAAAAGAACCCGGCCCCTGCAGGAGACCTCGAAGGGCGGGTGAAACCCTTCTGTAAAATTTCTTGAATGTAATCATCCATGGCCAATTTTTCCGGGGGAGAGAGATTATATAAGTGGCCCCTAGGAGGCATGGTTCCTTGTTTCAAATCTATTGGGCAGTCAAAGGGTCTATGAGGACAAAAAACATCAGAATATTCCTGATATTGAGGAGGTACTCCCTCCACATGAACCTTAGTAGAACATAAAGTTATACTCTGTAGACAATGTTGTGAACAATAAGGAGACCAAGTAGTCAACTGCCCATCCCTCCAATCAAACTGAGGAGAATGTAAGCGTAGCCAGGGTAAACCCAATTTCACCGTAGAGGTAGACATTTTTAACCACTTGCCGACCGCGCACTCATACCGCGCGTCGGCAAAGTGGCAGCTGCAGGACCAGCGACGCAGTATTGCGTCGCCAGCTGCAGGCTGATTAATCAGGAAGCAGCCGCTCGCGCGAGCGGCTGCTTCCTGTCAATTCGCGGCGGGGGGCTCCGTGAATAGGCTGCGGGCTGCCGATGGCGGCTCGCAGGCTAAATGTAAACACAAGCGGAAATAATCCGCTTTGTTTACATTGTACGGCGCTGCTGCGTAGCAGCGCCGTAAGGCAGATCGGCGATCCCCGGCCAATCAGCGGCCGGGGATCGCCGCCATGTGACAGGGGACGTCCTGTCACTGGCTGCACAGGACGAATAGCGTCCTGTGCAGCCCTGATCTCCGGGGGGGAGCAGGTAGGAGAGGGAAGGGGGAATTTCGCCGCGGAGGGGGGCTTTGAGGTGCCCCCCCCGCCAGCCACATGCAGGCAGGAGAGATCGGACCCCCCCAGCACATCATCCCCCTAGTGGGGAAAAAAGGGGGGTGATCTGATCTCTCTGCCTGCTACATGATCTGTGCTGGGGGCTGCAGAGCCCACCCAGCACAGATCACTCAACACAGCGCTGCCTAGCGTTCTGGACGAGCTGAGGTCGTCCAAAGAAAACTTGCTGGAAATGTTCTGGACGAGCTCAGCTCGTCCTGCACTTTCCCCTCTCACGCTGTGATCAGCAGCGCTGCAGCAGCCTCTGAAAGCTGCTGCATGCTTCTCCCTAGGGAGAGAATGTGCTAGGGCGAGCGGGGGGTTCCCCCTTCTGTGCGGGGTATTTTGGGATGGGGGATCCCCCTCTGCGGGTGGGGGGATCCCCCTTCTGTGCGGGGTATTTTGGGATGGGGGATCCCCCTCTGCGGGTGGGGGGATCCCCCTTCTGTGTGGGGTATTTTGGGATGGGGGATCCCCCTCTGCGGGTGGGGGGATCCCCCTTCTGTGCGGCGTGCGGGTGGCCTCTACCCCCCTCCCCCCATCCTCGCTTCCCCCCCCCCCTTCCCTGTCTAAGCCCTGGCTTTGAGCAAATAGAACTACTCACCCAGGGGCCCTCTCCAGCGCAGCACTTCTTCCTCCATCGCAAAGTCCCGTCTGTTTACAGTTACATTACGAGACTTGGTGACGTCACCAAGTCTCGTAATGTAACTGTAAACAGATGGGACTTTGCGATGGAGGAAGAAGTGCTGCGCTGGAGAGGGCCCCTGGGTGAGTAGTTCTATTTGCTCAAAGCCAGGGCTTAGACAGGGAAGGGGGGGGGGAAGCGAGGATGGGGGGAGGGGGGTAGAGGCCACCCGCACGCCGCACAGAAGGGGGATCCCCCACCCGCAGAGGGGGATCCCCCATCCCAAAATACCCCACACAGAAGGGGGATCCCCCCACCCGCAGAGGGGGATCCCCCATCCCAAAATACCCCGCACAGAAGGGGGATCCCCCCACCCGCAGAGGGGGATCCCTCAGCCCAAATTACCCCGCACAGAAGGGGGATCCCCCCCACCCGCAGAGGGGGATCCCCCATCCCAAAATACCCCGCACAGAAGGGGGATCCCCCCACCCACAGAGGGGGATCCCCCAGCCCAAATTACCCCGCACAGAAGGGGGATCCCCCCACCCGCAGAGGGGGATCCCTCAGCCCAAATTACCCCGCACAGAAGGGGGATCCCCCCACCCGCAGAGGGGGATCCCTCAGCCCAAATTACCCCGCACAGAAGGGGGATCCCCCCACCCGCAGAGGGGGATCCCTCAGCCCAAATTACCCCGCACAGAAGGGGGATCCCCCCACCCGCAGAGGGGGATCCCCCAGCCCAAAAGTGAGGATCGAGGGGGGGAGATCGGAAGGGAGGGGACATCTGGCACCCTATACTCCTGGCTACACCTGGCACCCTATATACCTGGCTCCCCTATATACCTGGCTACACCTGGCACCCTATAACTGGCTACACCTACCTCCCTATAACTGGCTAAACCTGGCACCCTATATACCTGGCTCCCCTATATACCTGGCTACACCTGGCACCCTATAACTGGCTACACCTACCTCCCTATAACTGGCTAAACCTGGCACAGTATATACCTGGCTACACACTTGGCTACCCATAACTGGCTACACTCCTGGCTACCCTGACATCTGGCTACATTCCTGACTATCCTGACATCTGGCTACCCTGACATCTGGCTACACTCCTGACTACCCTGACATCTGGCTACCCTGACATCTGGCTACCCTGACATCTGGCTACACTCCTGACTACCCTGACATCTGGCTACCCTGACATCTGGCTACCCTGACACCTGGCTACATGTGGCTCCCTATACACCTGCCTTCACATCTGGGTCTTATACTCAGCATTGGCGTGCTGATCCCTCGTCACGTACCTCTGATAGCTTCCCCAGTGCCGTCCTCCATGTCCTTGTACGGATTTTGCTTCTCCCTCAGTGATGACATGTCCCCCGCCGATCGGCGTTGATGACACCAGGGTCACACAGCGTCAACATCTCACTGCAAACATTTTTTTTTAAGTTGAATTCAATACAATAACCTGTATTGAATTCAATATTTTTAAAAAATTGATTGGAAAAAAAAAAGGTTGAAAATTATTGGAAATTAATTGAACCACTTTTTGCACGGAAATCCTGGGGAATCAGAACGCCAGGGAGGTTAAGGGGGGGTAAAGGGTGGGTCCTCAAGTGGTTAAAACAAAGAACTGTATGGCCTCCTTGTGCAGAGCTCCCACTCTAAGCGAGAGAGGAGGTGTCTGGCACAGTGGGGACTTTCCTTGCAAAGGAGAATCATCAATCGCTGTAACGTACAAATGTCGTTCTACAGGAAGTACAGGAATATTTAAACTTAAAGAGAACCTAAAGTCACCCAAAAAAATGAGATGAACTCACCTGGGGCTTCCCTCAGCCCCCTGCAGACGATCGGTGCCCTCGTAGCCCCGCTACGATGGCCCAGGACCCGCCGGCGAACACTTCCGGTTTGGCCGTCACCGGCCGACAGGCATGGGAACGCGAGTGATTGTTCGCGTTCCCAGCCTGTATATCGCCCCCTATGCTGCTATTGCGGCCAGGTGAGTTCATCTCATTTTTTTTGGGTGACTTTAGGTTCACTTTAAAGCAAAACTCAGATCTAAAAAGTTGGCAGTCGACCCAGAGTCCACAAATGCTGTGGTAGGAAAGTCTCGCCCTTCCCAATTTATGGAGCAGGGCAATAAAATGTTTTCTTGTTTAGGAGGTGAAACTAGTCCGCTTAGGGTGGTACCCCCAACCACACCTAAGCTGAATAGTTTCCCGACTTCCTGCCACAGTTTTGCACAATGTGACCCCTTTCTCCACAGTACATGCAGAGACCCTCTCTGCGCCCTCTGGTTCTCTCAGCCTCTTTGAGGCGCCCGTGACCTAGCTGCATAGGCTCCTCAATCTCAACTGCTGCCGAGCTACTAACACCTGAAGTCCTAGGATACAGAGGGTACCTACCCTTCTTATTGTACCTAAGGCGTCTATCTATTCTGATAGATAACGTTATAGCCTTATCAAGATCTTTAGGTTCTGGATGGCTAACCATCACGTCGGTTACCGCTTCTGACAGCCCATCTAGGTATCTATCAAGAAGTGCATATCGCTCCCATCTAGAGGATACAGCCCACTTTCTGAATTCTGATGCATAATCTTCTGCTTTACTGCGTCCCTGTCTAAGGTTTTTAAGTTTATGTTCGGCCGCGACGGCACTATCAGGATCATCGTAGATGACCGCCATGGCCTTAAAAGACTCTTGTACAGACGAAAGGGCTGGATGCTCATCAGGTAAACCGTAAGCCCAAGTTTGGGAATCAGCGTGCAACAGAGTTTTAACAAGAGTGACCTTCTGAGCCTCAGTTCCCGAGGACACAGGTTTCATCTCAAAATACGACAGAACTCGGTGGCGGAAATTCTGAAAATATGACCTACAGCCTGAAAATTTTTCATGGATTTTCATTTTAGGCTCACTAGGGGCCGGGGGAGGTAGGACGTTAAGTGGTGGTTGCAGCCTCTGAACAGTCTCAGTCAACAGGGTAATCTGAGCCTGCTGTGTAGCCGGCAAAAGAAAATAATTGGGATGCGCTGAAGCCTATAATTTACTGACCCCACACAGGGGGAGCCACCCACTGTCCAAAATGACCGAACAGAAAAAACAACCTACAGTGGGTGTCTTCAAAAACAGTATCAAAATTTATTTAGAACATCATTACACCTTCATAACATTACCCTTATCCCCCCTTAAAAACACGGCCGTGTTTACCAAACGTCAGCTGACTCCACACATTCAACTTCTGCACAACTAGGCAACCTCAATTGCTAGCATACTATTCCCTATGGCAAGGGTTAAGGTAGCTCTCTTATTTCTCAAACAATTATGTGCGCTATATTGTCACTTGATTGCAACAACCCAAACTGATGTATATCGTGCAGCGGGTACACTGGAGGCGTGGTTTATAAAGCTTCAATGTAACGTGAAATCAACAATTCCTTCAGTTGTATGCACGGACAGTGCTCCAAACAATGTCACAACCTCAGATTACAGATTGAAAAGTATTCTGGCAATCTCATCACCACTTAATAACTTCCTTCATGCCCATAAAAAGGTCACATGCACGGAATTCCATATAATGCCTTTATCTTGGAGTTTGAGCTTTGACACAGCTTCTGCACGTGGAGTCACACTACCACAACTCCCATCACAGGCTTGATTAGACAGTCACAGTTAAGCTTGCCATGCAAAAGCGGACATACAGCTGCGGACAAATAGCACTGCCCTGCGGGCTCTCACCACCGCTGGTTGCCGTGTCACTAGCCTCCTTGTTGCCCTGTATCCAGTCCCAGACTCCGCTGCTACGTATCACCATCAGATGAGGCATATAGTTGTAGAGACTCCAGGCGTTGCGTATAGCGTGCTCAGCTTGTTAGTGTTCCGGTCAGCTGATCGTGACGGCCGTGTCACGTGACATGTTTCGCTCGGCGCTACTCCAAGCTTTCTCAAACGTAATTGGGATTGGCTGCAGCCTCTTTTATTAGCTGGTCACGTGTTTTGTGATTATCCAGTTAAAATTCAGATCACTTTTACCTAGCAACAAATGATGAAATTCTAGACCTATCACCACCTCACTCTCCATACCCAGAGGCTTAACTCCTTAGGCTCCAACTGCCTCATAGTACTGTATTGGGATGACATATACCGATCATTCTTTCAACACTAGCTTATCAGCGTACCCATTGGCAGGAAGATCACCCTAGTATAGATGAATTATATTTTCAAATTAAAAAGCACACTGGAATACACCGTGGCCGGGCGTGGATGCACACGGTGGGATCCCGACATATTGTCGCTCAGGGGTCACACACGCGTGCAAACCACCCCAATCACAGCACCCCAGGTATGGACAGCACACACATCATTCAGGTCCTGTCGTCTTCTACACAGTGCTCAGGGACCCACCACAGCGTAGGGGCTGCTCAGCTCACTATTTCACACCGCAGCACCCCCCACTCCACAGCGGCCTCCCCAATGCACTCCCCCTCATCTTGGCAGAAAGGGGACCAAAGACATGTCAGTATTCAGACCTCTAGGTACAAGTGTATGCAATCTAAATATCCATCTGATCTCCATCTGCTTTAACAATCTCTCATGGTCACCACCTCTAGGAGACAAGTTCATCTTGTAAAACCCCTTAAATTTGATTTTTTCAGGATCACTCTCATGAAACTTCAGAAAATGTTCACCCAAGGGCGAACCAACTGTAGCATTTTTCACATTGCTGACATGCTCCTGTATACGAGATTTCAAGATTCGTGTAGTTTCTCCAATGTATTTAAGTCCACATGGACATATAATCATGTACAGCACAAATTTGCTGTTACAGTTTATAAATGACCGTATGCCAAACTCATGTCTTGAGTCGGCATCAGAAAAAGTATCTCCTCTCTCGGCTAGATGGCACACACTGCAGTCTGAACATGGATACATCCCATTGGGACGTCGGGACTCACCCAACCACATAGTTGTGGGTGGTGCCACTTTGGGCTGATAGTCAGAACGTACCAGCAGGTCACGCAAATTTGGGGCCCTTTTAGCTGTCATCTTGGGATAATCTCCCACCAGGCGAGCTATTTTTGGGTCCAGCTGCAGCAAGTGCCAATGCCGAGCTAGGATACCTCTCAATTGGTTCCAATGTGTACCATATCTCGTAATCAAACGAATCGAGTCATCTTTAGATTTGGACACATTTTTTTCTTTCCTTTTTATCAAGGTTTCTCTTGATGTAGACTCTGCTCTCAACTTAGCCTCCTGTAACACCTGTTCATCATATCCTCTTTGGCGGAATCTTTCAGTCATTGCTTTAGCCTCACCAGCAAAATCACTGTCCCTTGTACAATTCCTGCGTATACGCAGGAACTGACCAACCGGAATACCCTTAATTTGGGTTTGAGGGTGAAAACTTGAGGCGTGCAATAACATATTACCTGCTGTCGGTTTCCTATACGTACAGGTAGAAATGCCCATATCATCTTTTCTGATCATAAGATCCAGGAAACTGATTTCCTTACTATCTACCACATGGGTTAACGAGATGTTACGATCGTTCATATTTAAGTGGTCCAAGAAGACCGCCAGATCTTCTCGCGATCCTCGCCAGACCAGGAAGACGTCATCGATAAAACGAATCCAGCAGGCGGCGTGCGCCCCAAATGCCACATTATTGTACACCTCGCTCCGCTCCCAGAAGCCGAGGTGCAAACAGGCATACGCTGGGGCACACGCCGCCCCCATCGACGTCCCCCTGATCTGGCGATAGAATTTTCCACCAAACCTAAAACAGTTTTTCGTTAAAACTATCTCCAGTAATTCCAGTATGAACTGTTTCCTTTCATTTTGCATTTGTTCTACCTCAGTGAGGAAAAATTCAATTGCCGCCATACCAACATGATGTGGTATGGACGTATACAGGGCCTCAACATCAATACCCACCAGTAGATCATTAGATAAAACCTGAAACCCATCCAACAGGGTCAGCACCTCACCAGTGTCACGAGCAAAGGAGGGAAGTCTCTCAACGATTGGCTTGAATACCTGGTCCAAAAATCTACACACATTTTCAAGTGGTCCCTCCACCGCAGACACAATGGGTCTCCCTGGTGGATGTTCTGGGTTTTTGTGTATCTTCGGGATTAAATACAATATGGGTATCCGATATGAGGTCACCTTCATATACGTCCGTTCATTTAAGCTGATAGCTCCTGCCGATAATGCCACATCAAGCCTGTGATTCAATGATCTTACAATGTCAGGGAATGGGTTGCATTTTAATCTTACATACACCTCAGGGTCATCCAATTGCCTCTGGGCTTCCTCCATGTATAAATTCTCGCCCCAAAGCACCAGATTCCCCCCCTTATCACTGGGTCTAAGCACCACCTTCTCCATTTCTTTTAGCTCAGCCAAGGCTTGCTGTTCTTTATCAGAAAGGTTATTTTTACCTTGGATCTGCCAATTAATTGTCCTCAAATCTTGTTCAACAGCTCCACAGAAGGCACGGATAAAGGGATTAACTGAAAGTGAGGGGAAGTACATGGATTTCTTTTTAACTTTAGTAAATTTTATACTCTGATCTGGATCCTGATTTTCTTGTGGATAATTATCATCCAGCAATGATTCCAGATCAATTAAGGCTTGTCTATCCCTCACTGTATCTGATATCATCATGTTAGTTGGGGGCATT
The DNA here is from genome assembly GCF_040937935.1 of Hyperolius riggenbachi. Lineage (NCBI taxonomy): Eukaryota > Metazoa > Chordata > Amphibia > Anura > Hyperoliidae > Hyperolius > Hyperolius riggenbachi. Next base: position 277,703,414 of record NC_090646.1, read on the forward strand.
ACAGGGGGGTCTTGAGTTTCAGTCCCTGAGTCCCTTGACCACATAGCTTTTAATACTACTTTTCGTAGGAACAGTCTGAGGTCTTTGTAGACCTCAAAGTGATCACCCACCGCTGTAGGACAAAAGGTTAACCCTTTATTAAGTAAGGTGGTATGGGATGGATTTAACACAAATTCAGAGAGATTGATTATATTGGATCCTCCATCACCTCCCCCCTCCTCCTCCTCCCCAGTATCCTCATGATATATCACTTCCCCACACGGTTCTTGACCTCCCGAGGGGGCATATTCCTTTTTAGAATTGATTTGGGTTTGGGTTGGTTTTTGCGTTTCGATTTTTTCACTTTCTTTTTTATTTTTGTTTCTTCCTCCTCCCCTTCTTCCTCGTTTCCGTTTGCCTCTTCCCCACTTGACCCTAAAAAAGTCACAGATTTATCTGAGGCCTCACCTTCAGATTCAGATTCGCCACTTTGTGGTCTAGACCTGGACTTGGCCTGACCCGGGGTGTATTCGAATTTTTTTTGTTTTTTTTTGTTTTTTCCTGCTGTGTAGCCACCATAATCTTTAGCTGTTCTAACTCTGCCCTTACGGTCTGAAGCTGATTAACCACCCCCTCCATGTTACTTCTTTATGGTCTGTGTTTATGTAACGATCTGTGAAGATCAGTGTCACACCCAGAGCCTTGATTATTGGTGATCCACAGAATCACCAATAATGCAAGGATTTACCCGATTATATAGCAATCTGCTGAATTGCTAATAATGCGGGTAGATCAAAAAAGGGAGTAGACACACGAACAGAGCAAAAAATACAATGCAGAATAATACACAGGTTTGTGGAAATGTCCACCACTCGTAATTCCTCAGAGGTGTGGTTACCTCTGAATGGGAATCCCGTGTGTGAGATCCTCCAAGGGAAGCAGTGGAGGGATCTCGGCCTCTGGCAGTAACGGTCTGCTAGGGCGGGCGTCTCAGAGAGGCAAGCCTAAGATAGAAACCCTACAGTGGGAGACGTTCCACTGAAGGGAGAAAGGTCAGACCAATAGAGATTCGGCAACAGATCAGGCGGCAACACTACAGAAACGTAAGATGAGAGAATAGTCAGAAACCAAGCCAATAGTCGATAACGGTACGGGCTGGCAAAGTACAGAATCAGAAAGCAGAAGGATGGTCAAGACAGGCACAGTCATACACAAGAAATCAATACAGTTCAATATGCGTATATACTGGCGATAAACCAGTATATAACGCAATATCAAATACAACACTGGCTAAGTGCAACAAGAGCCGGGGTCCTGCCGGATTGTCACACGGGAACTGACTAGATCTGAGTGCTGACACAGAGTATCGCAAACACAGACGAAGTGTGACTGAAAAGCACTTCCTTATATACTGCCTGGGAGAGAAGTCTCCACCCCAAGCAGCAGCCAATCAGGGTAGGCAAAAAAGGTCAGCTGACCCACTTTCTAGGGGTATAAAGGCGTGCCTGGCGCGCGCACGCACCCCCTAGAGGCAAGATGGCAGAGCCCCGATGTGTGAGTTTGGCGCGGTGCGCTTGGAGGATCTTGTGCAGCGGATGCGGACAAATTTCCGCATTCCGTATTGGAAAGTCCGCATGCTGGAACGGATGCGACCATATTTCCGCAATCCGTCCGGCATCGCAGATTTTTCGTTACACACCTTAAGTGTTGCCACTGGCACCCACTGTGACAAAAAAAAGTCTATTCACTAAAGGTGCCCCAGGCTGCACAGCTACGTGATACATCTAGTAGGAATCTTGAATGCTGTCTTTAGTTCTTGAAGGCACACTATCGATCTGAAGAAGTGGCTAAAAGTTGTGAAATGTGTTGTCTTTTGCTAAATAAAGATTGTTTAAACATCGGTAGTCACCTTTTAAGGCACAACACTCAACCTGAGGAAGCAGCTTATGCCATGAAACGTGTTGTCCTGCAAGCGCACATTAATTAAAGTTAGAATGTTTTTTTAAAAAACCCTGTACGTGAAATTCACTTAATTAAGGTAGGATGTCCTTTTCTACTTATTCTTTTTACAATCTGCATGTATTATATACAACTGCTACCATCCCTTTACTGTGATTAAGTCCCCTCTAGACGGGGGAAATCACTTGTACGAGGAAAGACCTCCAAATAGTGAATTTTTCTTGGAGTCGCGACCACCATATCACGTCCACAAGGCCGAAATGGGACGGTACTTCCTCACCTGCTTCTGTGAGTGGTTTTGCAACCCAGCCTTGTGAGTATAACCATTCAGCTGTTAATTAATTACTTGGTAAGCCTATGTCAGGGCTTCACAACCCTGTCCTCAGTGTCACCAACAGTGCATGTTTTGTGGAAATCCACAGAGGTAGTTAATCAGCTCTGCTGAGACACTAATTACCCCATCTGTCAATGCTCGTGATTTTCTGCAAACCAAGTTCTGTTGGTGATACCTGAGGACAGGGTTGGGAAGCCCTGGCCTATGATGATACACCAGAACCTCCTAATATGGTCACCCACCATGTAATCACTCTTTAACCTCACCTACCCTCTCGGTAACTGTGTCCACCTTCCATGTCACTTCTCCTGACCCTCACCTACTCTCCTAGCCATTATGTTCACCCACTATATCATGGCTCCTGATGCTTGCCTGCCCAATCCTTGCCTATCCTCCCTGCTACTGTGTTCCACTATTTCACCTCTATTGGCCCTTATCTGTTCACTTCTCACCTATCGTACCAGGTGTTGTGTGCTTCCTCTCCTGTGTACAATCACGGTCTTGTTTAACTGTTCCAGTCAAAACCACTTACATCAACCCAACCCTCATCTACCTTAACACCCCACTGCATTCACCTCCATTGATAGATAATTCTAAACTATTTCACAATACCACTACAATCTTCTGTCTTCTGCTCAACTCTCTGCCCCAAAATCAGTTTGTGTTGCCCCTTCATCTCTCCTACCCACATAATCATATTTTATGTCCGCCCATCAGTCCTCAGATTCAAACACCACTCACCCTTCCACAACCAACACCCACATTCATACACAACAGGTCCCTTGGTCTCTGTCTTGGTCCTACATGTGCTCTACCCAAAATATACAAATATTTTTAAAATTCTATATGCGTGTAAGTATAATTTAAGATTCACTTTAAATGAGTCACGTAGTAAGGCTTTAATTTGTCAGTTGTTTACAGGTTTGTAAATTGGTTTACTTTCTTCACAATTTACAGACAGGGCCGGAGCTACCATAGGAAAAAATGGGCAATTGCCCCTGGGCTCCAGAGCCTGTAGGGGCCCCCAAGGTGTCCCTCCCCCATCTTAACTGTTGCTCCCCAGGGACTCTGCAGAGTTTGTTAAGTTGGGAGGTGATTGGGGGAGGGTCAGCAGCCAGCTCAGGGGCCCAGGAGGGAAATTTGGCTGCAACAAAGGGCCTCTAATGGCGCTTTTTGGTCAGGGGGTGTCTGTTGGGGGGCCCCCAGGCTAATTTTGCCCTGGGGCCCAATTGTTATTTGAACCGGCCCTGTTTACAGATATAGGTTTCTGTTCTATAATTAAATATGCCTCATCTTTTAAATATAATAAAATATAGGAGAGTTTGTTGTAATTCATGAATGCCAATAATTATTGTAGTAATCAGTCTTTTGAGAAACATTGATACAAAGGTCACATACTAAGGGACATACGATAATTTTGTAGGTTTTCTGCTATGCTAAAAACTGGCTTGGCCTGCTGAGTTGAAAGATGGGCCTGTACCTTAGCAGCGTGATTAAGGGAAACACTAGTGCTCACAAGCAGAGCATGCACATGGAGGCCATGTTATTTTTTTTATTTTTTTTCAAACTTGAGTTTAACAAGCATATATAAAGTGGTAGATGATGTATTAAAAATGTTAATTATTGTTTAACCTGTTTTTGGTGGATGGAGTACTTTCTTCAAACAAAGATCTTAACTGCTGTAGATAATATTTATATTAGTTTAATCACTGGCATTATCAAGTAACCGGCAATTATGTGTGGGCCAGGGGGAATGCCTCTTTCCTTTTATTCCAGCTTTCCACAGCAGCCTACAGCAGAAAACAAAAACCAGAGCTCTGGTGCAGTCCTCTTCTATTCTTACAGCTGCCGGCTGTGCTGTAGCACCCTTTGTAGGCCCCCGATCTGTGTCACCTGACACGCAATGGGTTATGTGACATGCATCAGGAGCCATACAGAGAATGCAGCAGAACAGCTGGCAGCTGTAAGAAGAGAAGAGGATAACGTCTGGAGCTCTGATATGTGTTTTCTGCTGCCTGCTGCTCTACATAGCAGGAAATAGGGCTCTGTGGGGAAAAGAAGTGGCATACTGAGGCACTGGCTGCTTGAGCTCTCAAGCAAGCAGAAATGCACCCATGTAGTATCAGGCAATATGAAGTCTACTGTATATAGCACCTTCTGTTTTGTTGTTGTTGTTTTTAAACTGGCCAGGTTATGTGTGTATTATAATACCCCCTCACCCCGACCAGTTGCATTCTTTAAGCTGGGTCCAGGAGTCGAACCCACAACCTCACGCAAGGGAAGCAGGAGCATTACCTCTGTACTCAATTCAATATTTTGCAATTTTACATTTCATAAACATTTGTTATTTTTAGGTCATTCTGAACAACCTTGAAGATGTTGTAAATCACTTTGTTAATGAAACCAGAGGGAAGCTTAAACCATATGCTTCAAACATATATGACACACAAATTGGTATGGCATTTTTATTATCTATATAAGATTGTATTGGTTAAGATTAACACATTGAAAGAGCAGTCTCATCTTTACAAGTTACTTGCCTCAAACCAGAGCTGGCAACTTAGACAGATATTACCCCCCCCCCCCCCCCCCCAAAAAAAATGTAGGTGGACATCAGGGGTGGACAAAAGTTGCTATCTTGATGGATCAGAGAGAAAAAGATCTGAGTGGCACTCCCTATGCTATCAAGGAGCAGTGTGAGAGATGTAAAAGGCAAAAATAGTTCTCACCAAATCACATTTCCTGCTTGATCTACTGCCGGGACGTGTGCACATCGGACTGTGTGAAGAAAGGCTGTATCTACCATCAAATAGGAAGAGAAAGAAGTGGAATTCCGGGCACCTTCCGTCCAGATTCTTTTATTGCATTTATTGCAGTGCTTTCAAAACAGGTGACTTGTCAATGACACATCCATATTACGGATCATCAGGTGATGGTGCGATGGAGGTGGGGGGGTGCCGGGCATCAGATGGGGCTTGCAACGGCAGTTTCGCGTCTCACTAGACGCTTGGTCACGCTGCGCTCCAATAACGTTGATATCTTGCCTAGGGCCCATTTTAACCTCAATCCATCACTGCCTCCAACAGATTTAGCCTATATTTTCTTGAAATAGGGGGTCAACTTATATTTGAGATTCATTTACCCTTCACTCTTTTGAATTGGAAAATGATTATCCTTTCACCTATCAATAATGTTAGTCTTTAAATACCTATCACCTGAACTACCATTAAAACTAACTAATCAGAATAGTTCTGTCTAATCCTATTGGTATTTGTGTATGAACTCTAAACAGGCTCTAAAGTAATACAGAAGACAGAGTTTAACTTACCCTAATCTATCCTGTGATTCCTAACCCCAGATACTAGACAGACCTACCCATAAGGATTTCTGATAAGGAGAGGTTTGATAGCACTTAACTAAAAGCCAGCTCTGCGAGGCAAATATATCTCCTCACATTTTCTATTATTATTTTGTATTTCATTATGTCAAGCACATGACAATTACTACTATCTAAATTAGTAAATTATTACTTTCCAGTCTTAAGTGTTTCTCAAAGAATTTCCTTGTTTTAAAGCAAAAGCTTTAAAAGCAATCTGCTGCTAATTATAGTCGGGATAGGCTTCTTCCCTCAAATAGATAAGCACTGTCACTCACTCCTGACCCCACAATCTTAAAGAGAACCTGTACTGAGTAAAAATATTTAAAATAAACACATGAGGTAACTTAAAATGAACATTAAATAGTTACCTTGCCATCAGTTTCTCTCAGAAGCTCACTATTTTCTTCTTACAGTGATCTCTTCCAGTTCTGACAATATTTTGTCAGATCTCAAATATATCAGTTGCTGTCAGTAAAATATCAGTTGCTGTCAGTTATATCTGAGAGGAAAACTGATGTACCAGGTAATGTCCATGTTTCCCTATGGCTCAAATGGGTGATGTTACAGTTTAACTGTGTGCTGACCAGAAAGCTGTTATGGGTAATGGACATTTTCAAAATGGAGGACGGAAAATTCCCTTGATCACAGTGAACAAATAGGACGTGGGACAGGAGAAAGACACTGAGGAGTAGACTACATGGAAGGTAAGTATGACTTGTGTATGCTTATTTTGACTTTTAATTTTCAGTTCAGGTTTTCTTTAAGGGAGTTTTCCCAGCTATTCAAGGGCAGAAGTCTGCCCCGACCATAATTACCAGCAGATCTTTTTAACTACGATGGTTGGTACAAGGCCAGCAGTCAGCTTTCAGTATATAGGTACATATAAAATTGATCTGAAAAAAGCATGATAAATAATATAACCTGAGCTACTTCCTCCTATTAAAAGTTCACATTAATTGAGGCATCACACCAAACATTGTTTACTCTTGCAAACAGGTCTGCCTCCAAACAGCATAAAATGACAAGAAAAGCAAAGAACCCACCCCCAATTGGGGGAAACTCAACAGATCCAAAGACTCAAAAGAGTTTATTCTCGCATGCAAAGCACTTATGGCGACCTCCAACCATAGCAAGCCAAGTCCTCTTTTTCCAATCCACTGGATTTTCCTCAGTGATCGTTGATCGCTCTTCCAAGAGAAATTGGCAAAAAGTTCTCGTGTATTGTAAACCGTTTATTAAAAGTTCATAAAAAAAAAGAAAAGAAAAGTTGTGCAAATTTCAGTGCAGGCACACTGATTCAGCCAGAAAAGCTGAATCAGTGTGAAAAACATTGGAGCTGCCTCCTGGGTGTAGCAGGTCTACAGTATATCAGCTGTAATGAACTTCCTAGCTCAAATCTCTCTCCCGCTTAATGTGTGTGAAAAATCTCACCGGTGATGTCTCCTGTGCCTTGGTCCTATTCCATGGAAACTCATCAAGTGCACGGTTCGTACGTGTTTGTTAATTGGGGGGGAGGGGGGAGTGTTCTTTAATAGACATGTGTACCCATAATACTCACTTTTGTAGTGTTTTTTTTCTTATTAAAATAAACATTTAGACCTTTATGCATTTCTATAACTTTTTATTGTACAGCAATTTGAGTCAGCCCCATAGAATTTCCATATAAATTGGGATGTAAGTAATCTGTATGACATTTTCCAGTTGCAGAAGGAGAAAGATTTGTGATGTACAATAGGGATTACTCTGTTTCTGGATTTGAGGTGTAGCATGATATTGATGAGCAAGAGGAAGCTGAGTGAAATGCAAATATATGACACAGACATGTGAGGAGGACAGGCAAAGATGACTTGCACATGTGAGCAGAACCAGTGACAAACAAACTACATTTCTATCACCTATATCTTGTGAGACAGAGAATGTCTTTCTGAAGACGGGGTTCCTTCATTATGATGTTACAATAGGGCTACTGTACTACACTTAGCTTCAGTCCCATCATACCAGATAAGCAGGGCTGGATTTAGGCCAAGGCAACACAAGCCATGACCTAAGGCATCACAGGAGCAAGGGCGGGTGGACAGCAGGCTGTACTGCTGCAGTTTGCAATTGCAAATCTGACTACCAATAGGGAGGGGGAAAGAATCTGGCTATCTATACTGCAAGAGGGTGGGGAGAGCATCTGGTGGGGGTGGGGGGATATTGGTTGAAGTGCTGTTGGAATGGGGGCGGCTGGTGTCAGTTGGCCTTGGGCGGTAAAGAGTACATATCCAGCCCTGTAAATAAGGTAAAGGGTTGAACTGATACTATCTAGTGACTTCATCAGCTACACATTTCAAGACTTTTTTTTTTTACTTAACATAATTACATAACTCCTATAACTATATTCATGAGCTACATTGTCCTCTTTCCCTTACAGATTATGCTTTGAAAAACGAGGAAACCAAGAAGAACAACACTCCTACGTCGAAGGTCAAACTATTAGCTAACCAGCTAGCTCAAGTGAACATCGGAAAACGTGGATCGGAAAACGCCTACGTGAATGGTGATCATTTGTTCTGTGTACATATATTGTTTTGTAATAGGCGCTGACTGTCTCTTGATCTAAAACCAGACACGTGTGTGTGTGTATGTGCCGCGATCACTCAAAAACGCATTGACCAATTTCAACTTGGTATACAGATCCCTTACTACATGGGAAGAAATTTTCTGGTGGTCTCGGCCCCCCCTCCCCCTCCCTTTACACACCTGGAGGTGAAGGAACCACAACAGGAAATCAGATTTCATCCATTCACGTCAATGGGAAAATTTAGAAGGTTACCATTCTCACAGTATTAAAGCCAGAGTCCTCAAAATTTGCACAGTTGGTCACTTGGTGACGAAGGTTAAAAATTCAGGAAAAGTGGGCGGAGCATAATACACCCAAATTTAAATTTCATCCATTCATCTTGGTTTCAAAATTTTTATTGAACATTTCAATCATTACAGTAGCATAGGTGTGTACATCAGAAGGTACATCATAGTGAATCCCATGCAGGAGAGCAGTTGGTATCAAACTGAAAGGCACATCAGAGTCTTCAGTAGCTTAAAGCTTCTTATACTGAAGAGGCCTAGGCCACATGTATAAACATATACAGTCAGTGTTATAACAGAACAACGAATGGAGAACAATTAGATCTCCTGGGTTGGTGGCAAGCAGTGCCATAGGCCTGCAATCCCGGTGTGTGTGTGTGTGTGTGTGTGTGTGTGTGTGTGTCTGTGTGTGTGTGTGTGTGGGGGGGGGGGGGCAGAAGAGAGAGGAGGAAATGAGGGAGAGAAAGATAAAGAAAGGGGAGAAGAAGGGAAGAGTGACTCAATATTAATATGTAGAGAGTGTTTTAGTGTCTAGGCCTGATGTGATGAAATATTTTATGTGTGTCTTGCTGGTGAGTTTTTTGTTCACTATGAAGTCTGACATGCAGGCTTTGACCTCAAGGAAGTTTGAAGCAGTTTTTTTTCCAGTTCTCTGCTATGGTCATTTTAGTTGACAGGAAACGTTAAGAGGCTAGTTTATTTTGGGACATGAGTTTTTTCCTATGATGATATGGAAGGAGTAGCAGTCCACAGGTTCTGCTCCATAGTCTAGTCAGTTTAGGACACTGCCACCATAGATGAAACATGGTGCCCTCTCTTCCACAACCTCTGAAGCAGTTAGAGTACAAGGTACCATCTGATTAGTACTTTATATGCTAATTTCATGGCAAAGATGTTAGTGGAGCATCCTGCAATTCTCTGCCAATTGTCAACCTAGCCTATTTGGTCTGTAGTTTGCCCTGTCTCTCGTTCCCGACCTGAAATGTAAGGATGCTGCCTAGAGGAAGACACATTAAGTTTGATTATATATGACCAAAATAGAGCCAGATCCAGATGGATTCCTGAGGCGCATGTTGTCAAAAAAGGAAGAGAGCAAAGGAAGGTCTTTGCCTCGTGTGAAGGGAGAAATCCAATGTTTGAACTACATATATATGTGTTTCCTGAATAGTTGCCTATGTGATTAGGCCTCTACCACTCAAGCAGTTGTTTACTAAATTAACCTGGTGGTCAACCCATCATTTAAATGAGTCAGTATTTTCATGGCCCAGAAAGAGAAGGGGGCTATGCCTATGAGTGATGGGTGCTAATGGCAATTGGGGGGCTACTAAAAGCTATTAGCTACTATGGCTGGTCTGTAATATAAAATAATATTAGTGGCTACACGTGGCATGCTTGGCGTGTGGATGGATGCTGCCCTGATGCTCCCGCCTGCTCTCTCTGCACTGGCTGACTCGCTCAGCCCTCCATCTCCCCTGCTGTGACCTGCATGTCACTAGACGGCACTCTGCTGATACAACTCCGCATTCGTATGGAACAAACTTGGGATTACACACCTCATGGATGCAGTGGCTTTAAACCTGGAGGCTGGACACCGTGGACTCGGTACTGTATAGCATAGATTCTTTGTTTGCACGAACTCTTGCTGTTTCGCTTGCCCAATTGCATACAGTGTTGGCTTCCTGTCATCCAATTGCTCTATAACCAATCTGGAGGTATATGTGTCTACATGATTGTGCTTGTACCAACAGTGTCAGTATTTCATCTGCCATTCTGACATTAAGCGCTTGGACTAACTGCTGTATTTAGCTATGCCTAAAAAGCTGCCCTCATCTGTTGGTTGTGTACTAAAGCTGAGCTTTGCTGAAGATGTTATTTGGCTGCTGTTCTATTGATATATTCAAGTTTTCTTGCGGGGCAGGAGAGTGCTGCCCTTTACTGCTTGAGTGTCACTTCTAAGGGAACTGTTACACTGTATTAAAGATTGAACCATCTGGACTACACTGGTCAATATACTTTTTTTTAATGTTTTTGGGGGGAGCTGGGGTCTGCTATGTGGATGGAGTGTGATGTGTGAGTGTGGGGTGGTCTGATCAACCACCGCCAGTCTTTTAGGAGAATATTTCTTTTATCTAATTTTTGATACATTTAATAAAAATTATGATATTTTATTGATTGAACTAGTCTGTATCTATATTTCCTGGGGTATACGTGCTCCGTATCTCTCCTCCAAGTTTTTTTGTATAAAAGAATATTAGGGGCACCTTGTCCTCCATCATACCTATGTGCAAAGAGTGTGGACTTACAGATTGTGGGTCTTTTGCCTGTCCATATAAAGGATTGGAGCTTATTTTGAAATAGTCACAAAAAATAACTAGGAAAAGGGCGGGGACCGTATGGAAGAGGTAGGGAGTTTTAGGTAGGATTGACATCTTTACAGTATTGATTCTACCAAATATGGATAGTGGCATTTGTGACCAAGAGGACATTAGTGAGGTGATATTCTTGAGTAGGGGAGGGAAATTGGCATTAAATAGCATTTGGGGTTTAGAAGTCAATACGATCCCTAGATAGGGTATGGAGGTAGACCACTGAAAATCTAGTAGAGATCTCAGTCCCTCACTGAGATCTTAGTATAGGGTAATATCCATAGTTAAATATTTCTGAGTTTTTATTGTTAGGCCAGAGATGTGGGAGAAACCTTTGAGTAATGCCATTAGGTTAGGGATGGAGGTCAAGGGTTGTGTAATCGTGAGCAGCATATCATCTGCAAATAGTAAAGCTTTGTGATGTACACCTGCTTGTTCTATGCCATAAATATTCTCATGGTTTCTGACGGCTATTGCCAAGGGTTTAAGTGCTAATATAAAAAGGAGGGGGAAGAGGGGACAGCACTTCCTTGTATCTCTCTTTATTGGGAAGGAAGAGGATGTGTAGACTAGGTATTTGGTGTTGGCAGTTGGATTAGAATATAACATTTTGACCCAGTTAAGGAAACAATTGTCAAATCCCCATTTGGCTACAGAGAATTTGAGGTATTTCCAGGAGAGGGTATCAAAAGCTTTGCAGACATCTAATGATAGCATATCTTCAATGAGTTGAAGATATGGATAAGATGTGCTGCTCTTCTAGCGTTATCACTAGCCTGTCTCCATGGCACAAAGCCAACTTGGTCTCTATGTATAACTTGAGGGACGATGGAATTTAATCTTTGGGCCAGTGTCTTTCCCAGGATTTTCAGATCAGTATTCTAGAGAGATATTGGGCAGAATTGCTGGGGTCGTAGGATGGGCTGGTCTAGTTTTGGGATTATGGATAATGTAGCATGGAGACTGGGGGTTCTTGGCCTACTCTCATCGCATTAAAGCAGGAAACTAGTATAGGGGCGATAAAGTCTGCAAATTTGCTGTAATATTGGCCTGAGAATCTGTCTGCACTCCGTATTTTATGCGGTTTTGATAGCCCATAAGACGTCTGGGAGAGTTATAGTTGAGCTGAGTGCGTCTGCACTTCCTGGTGGCAGACAAGGCAGGAGGATGGTAGAGAAAAAGTTTTCAGCTATCTGCGGGGGGATGAATTCAGATTGTGTGTAGAGATGTTGTAAAAAAAAAAAAGAGGAGATGTCAGTTATAACTTTGGGGTTAGCAGTTAATGTGCCTGAGCTCTGTCGTAGTCTGTAGATAGGTGTAACGGGTGGCATGTTTTTAAGCCTACAGGCTAACATGGGCAGAGGCTTATTGGCATTGTAGTAGTAGAACTGGAGAAGCTAGCAAAGTTGCCTCTCGACCGGTTTGCTACAAAGGAGGTCAAACTTAGTTCTGGCTTTATTTCTCAGGGTTCTATGGGCTGAAGAGTGTGTGGCTTTCCACTAGGTCTTTAAAAGATCCAAGTTATCCTGGGCTTTTTTTTTTTCTTGGGGCATTTGCACTTAAGGGAGGAGGCAAGGCCAGTGAGGTGGCCTCTAATCATGGCCTTGTGCACCTCCCAGAGCATAAAAGGAGAGGTGACCGAGCCTTGGTTATCGGACAGGAAATTGCTTAAGTGTTGCCTTATTTGGTCTAAGTGAGGTTTCTAGGCATTGAGAAATGGAAAATATAAATAAGAGGAGATGAGGCACCCCTGCTTCGTCCCATTACAAAGTTTAAAAGTGTGTGTGTGGTGTGTGTGGTGTGTGTGGTGTGTGTGTGGTGTGTGGTGTGTGGTGTGTGGTGTGTGGTGTGTGGTGTGTGGTGTGTGGTGTGTGGTGTGTGGTGTGTGGTGTGTGGTGTGTGGTGTGTGGTGTGTGGTGTGTGGTGTGTGGTGTGTGTGTGTGTGTGTGTTTTGAATGCCCTTTCCTGCCTGAGCACTTTATATATGAAATGGGATGGTCCTACAATGTACCACTATTCTATCTTCTGATTGGTCTGATTAAATAATGCTATACTTTCTATTCGTTGACTACTAAACCTATCTGCTATAATTTAAATATAAACTCACATGTTCAAACTGGTTCAAACCAGGACATCTATTGTCCTTTCTTCTGATATGGCCAGAGAGATCATGAGAGACAGCTGCTTGACCATGGCTCTGGTTACACTGTGGACATGACTGGCATTTACATCCCAAGCGAGGGGGTAGTCTACAGACATTTCACCATTCAACCCCTGTTCCCCTAATACTTACAAATGAAAGATTGCTTTTCAATCAGGCTTACCAATATCACATATATAATGGATCCATAGCTTTGATATCTCAATCGCATGTATAATTGATTAATAGTTTTGATATCTCAATCGACTGACATCCAATACCGACAACCCATTTCTCCACATAGCAGGGCCCTAGCCACATGAAGAAACCAAGTCATCAAATATTCTAAACCATTCGATTAAAATCTCAAAACATTCAACATATAACAGTATAGTTCACCTTCGCCGAGGTATCACTATAGAGTAACATAATCCACAACATCATGGTTGGCCCTAGTTTAAGGTCTCCCAAAATTAAGGTCAGATAGTCAAAAGAAACTCAATCAAAGGCCTTCTTGGCATGGGTGGAGAGAAGCATTCCCTCCACCAGATGCTGAGTAAGCCAATGTTGCACATTCAGGGTCTTAATCGTAGTGTCCCTAGCTTCACGGCCAGGGACGAATTCAGCCTGATCTATTGACACTAGACACTAGATCCGGTACGCAAGGCAGCAATCGAGTGGCATATATCTTTGCAAATCAGGGATGATCTCCGACGTTAATACGTCTCATTTGAATCACGAGTGATTACTCGTGATTCAAATGAGGATTAATGACAGCAGCTCAGCACAGGGATATATATAATGACTTTTTACAAGTATCATGCTGTGCGGTATTACATTCCGTGCACATTTACAGTTGCAGTAAAGCAGAATTACATGCTTTACATAATGTAACTTTTCCCCTCTGCTGTGTTGTTATCCTGGGAATTTTACAGGGAATGCAGCGCAGCCTAAGAGTTAATAAGAGGTTTGTGAATTAGCGGTTATTTGATTCTAGTTCATGCAGCATCCACAGCAAGAGTTTAACCACTTGAGGACCCACCCTTTACCCCCCCTTAAAGGGAAGGTCCAAGCAAAAAAAAAAAAATTAGTTTCACTTACCTGGGGCTTCTACCAGCCCCATACAGCCATCCTGTGCCCTCGTAGTCACTCATTGCTGCTCCAGTCCCCCGCTGGCAGCTTTCTGACCTCGGAGGTCAGGGCCGAATTGCGTACATTTTTACACATTCCCGCTAGTGCAGGAACATTAACACATACATTTTTACGCGTTAGTGGTGCAACGCGTACATTTTTGTTCCTGCACTAGCTGGAATGCGTAAAAATGTATGCAATGTGGCCCTGACCTCCGAGGTCAGAAAGCTGCCAGCGGGGGACTGGAGCAGCAGTGAGTGACTACGAGGGCACAGGATGGCTACATGGAGCTGGTAGAAGCCCCAGGTAAGTGAAACTCATTTTTTTTTTTGCTTGGACCTTCCCTTTAAGGACCAGCGCTGTTTTAGCTGATCTGTGTTGGGTGGGCTGTGCAGCCCCCAGCACAGATCAGGGTGCAGGCAGAGCGACCAGATCGCCCCCCTTTTTTCCCCACTAGGGGGATGATGTGCTGGGGGGGGGGGTCTGATCGCTCCTGCCTGCCTGGGTGTTGCGGGGGGGGCACCTCAAAGCCCCCCTCCGCGGCGACATCCCCCCCTCCCTCTCCTACCTAGCTTCCCCCCGGAGATCCGAGGCTGCACAAGAACGGATCTGTCCTGTGCAGCCTCTAACAGGCTCCTGCCTGTCATGTGACAGCGATCCCCGGCCGCTGATTGGCCGGGGATCGCTGATCTGGTACAACGCTGCTACTGTTAGCAGCGTTGTACGGATGTAAACAAAGCGGATTATTTCCGCTTGTGTTTACATTTAGCCTGCGAGCCGCGATCGGCGGCCCGCAGGATATTCACGGAGCCCCCCGCCGTGGATTGACAGGAAGCAGCCGCTCGCGCGAGCGGCTGCTTCCTGATTAATTAGCTTGCAGCGTCGCTGGTCCTGCAGCTGCCACTTTGCCAAAGCGCGTATGAGTGCGCGGTCGGCAAGTGGTTAAAAAACACCCAGGACAGAATCGGTTTATTGAAAAGTGTGCACTTTGGAGCTGTGAAATTTGGGCGCTGGGGAAGATTGGACAACACCATAGGCGCCCATACAGAGTCTGGCTATAAAGGGAAATTTGGGCCCTGGGGGCTTGTGCTTGCACACACTATTTTTAGCAGCAAATTAGAGTTTGCATAGGGGGCGGCTCCTGCCCCCAAATTTCCTCCCAAATTATAGCCACAATTTGTATGGGGACCTATGGTGGCTGCCCAGCTTCCCCAGTGTCCAAATTTCCTGTCTCCAAGCCTCTCTGACACCAGACAGATATTTTTAGTTCTTTTGCAGTGAATGTGCAGTGGGGGGGGGGGGGGAGGGGGGCTTTGGTGGTGGTTAAAGGGAACCTAAACTGAGAGGGATATGGGTTTTTCCTTTTAAAATAATACCAGTTGCCTGAATCGCCTGCTGATCCTGTGTCTCTAATACTTTTAGCCACAGCCCCTGAACAAGCATGCAGATCAGGTGCTCTGACTGAAGTCAGACTGGATTGGCTGCATGCTTGTTTCAGGGTGTGATTCAGCCACTATTGCAGTCACAGAGATCAGCTGGACTGTCAGGCAACTGGTATTGTTTAACAGGAAACATCCATATCACTCTCAGTTAAGGTTCCCTTTAAGGTTAGGCATTGGTGGATGGTCTTCAGAGATGGTTTATGCACAAGGCAATTCTATGCAGCTGCCTAGGGCTTGGAGAGAGCCTAGGGGCCTAGCCTCCCACCAAGTCTAACTAAAAAAACCAGGTGTCCATCAGCACTGGCCATAAAGTGCTATCTTGCCTAGGGCCCCATTTCATCTTAATCCTCTTCTGATAGTCTTTTAAAGTTTGACACTGCTGGGTGAAAAGGGGGGGGGGGGGGTTAGGTTTAGACAGGGCTAGGCATCAGTAGGGGGTTTGTTAGGGTTTGGGAGGGAGGGGTTTGTGTGAGAATAGGGCTAGTTTTAGTAATAGTAAAATATCAGTAAAATTTACCAGTATTTTTACTATCGGAATTAGCACTGTACAATAGTAGAATATCAGTAATTTTACTCGTATTCTACTAGCGTTCTCTCTGGTGCCCATTTTGTATGTTTGCATGTGCTGTAGCCATCTGCATGAGTCTGCAGTGACACAACTACCAATGGCGTAGCTAAGGAGCTGTGGGCCCCGATGCAAGTTTTACAATGGGGCCCCCCCATGCACTCTATACATAGCAATTGAAACGGCGCACTAAAAGCTGCCAATGGCAACTACAATGTCAGAGGTGCAAGAAGGGGATGGGGAATAGTTTGTTAATGATTACCACTATTCAAAGTATATATATAAATGATTATTATGAGCACAGGACCAATATAGAGCTAATACTGTAGTTGAGGGAGGGCCATTCGGGGCCCCTCTGGCCCAAGGCCCCGATGCGGTCGCTACCGCTGCACCCCCTATTGCTATGCCCCTGACAACTACTATGGTAATCATACAACTGCATGTGTTCCTTTCTGTACTTATTGGGGAAACATGACTATTTGTACCATCCTCACACTGGCTGTTATGTAGTACCTCTATCCAACTTGGCAGATATTTGCTTTGCAGTAACTCTTTCATTTTTTTTCCTTTTTCAGTATTTCCAGGAAATTAGAAATTGTGCAATGCTCACACTGGTGGAAGACATTTGTACTTGGTAAGCAAATTAAGTAAAAATGTATGCAGTTCATCAAATGATTTTGCTCTAACGTGGTTCCACTAATGCCTGAGAAAATTATATATTCAAAAGGCATCACAGAGTTCCCCTCCCAAAGATAGTTTCAACTTTTTTTTGTGTGTGTGCATTTAAAACTGTTTTCATGAAACAATCACCTTTTCCACCATTGAGATTCCCGATGATTATCGGTGGAAAGTCAACAGCACCGCCAGGCTGCATGACCTTGATTTGGCTCTTTTGTTTGAACAAACTGCTGTCAGGTGAGCTCAGAGGCACAGATAAAGCTTTAGTACAGCTGTTCTAAACCTTTTTGCCATAGACAAACTATTAAAATAAGTTTTGGATAAAAGTTATATACTAGCCTTGTGTGTGGGGATTTATTTAGCAGAAGGCATGGTTTTTACAACTTCCTTGTTTAACCCACGTATGCACCTGCGCAGTACAGCGCACCTGATTAGGTTTGGCTACAGCCCATTTACACCGGAGCCCGAGTGGCGAGCCACTACTGCGCATGTGCGCGGCGGCTATTGTAAATATTATTGCCGCTCTGTGTCTGGGGGAGCCATTGCTGGATCCAGATGGCTGAGCAGGACTTGGGAAGCCCAGCGCCCAGAGATTTTTAATGTTCTACAACTGTGCTTGTGATGGTTTACGTTTAGAAAATGAGCCTGTGACGAATAAAGTTTATAAAAATACTAAACATATTTATCCTATTTAATTAAAACATTATTTAACATTTTAACCCTTACGGTTTTAAAACATTATTATCCACAAAATAAAGCGATCAGTACGTAACGTAAATTGCAATACATTTTTTACAATCACATTTGTAAAACATTTCTAAAACATTATTATCCACCCAAAAAAAAATATTTTAATTTTTTTATTTAAATTTTTCATTTATTAATGTTTGTAAAACATTATCATCCATAGGGTGTCTTAGGTTTAGGCACCACCAGGGGGGTCTTAGGTTTAGGCATCCCCAGGGGGTCTTAGGTTTAGGCACCACCAGGGGGGTCTTAGGTTTAGGCATCCCCAGGGGGTCTTAGGTTTAGGCACCACCAGGGGGGTCTTAGGTTTAGGCACCACCAGGGGGTCTAGGGGTTAGGGATAGGTACAGGGAGGGCTTTGGGGTGGTTAGTTTTAGGCACCACCAGGGGGGTCTTAGGTTTAGGCACCACCAGGGGGGTCTAAGGTTCAGGCACCACCAGGGGGATCTAAGGTTTAGGCACCACCAGGGGGATCTAAGGTTTAGGCACCACCAGGGGGTCTAGGGGTTAGGGATAGGTACAGGGAGGGTTCTATGTGAGAGTAGGGTTAGGTATAGTTTTAGTACAATTTTAATAATGGATATTATGAATGTATTTATATTAATATCATTGTTATAAACAATATGTTCACATTTTATTACAATAATAAACGATAAATCAAGATTATTCATAACAATATATAATTATAATGTTTAAACAAATGATACTGTTTTTTTTAACAAACGTAATTATAAGTTTCAGTTTAGAAACAGGGAAGATTAAGAATTGCCGATTTCATACACATTATTTAATGATTTATAAATTCTTAAAACCCTATTTGTAAACGAAATTCTACACAATATTTTTATAAACGATAATACTGCTTATCGTTTACACCACGCGCCCCTTTTTTCCCGACGCCCTTTTTTGATGTACGTGCAATGCACCACCTATGCGATGTTCACAGTGCGGCATGAGCATCGCAGTGCAGCACGAGCATCACGGTATAATTGGTTGCGGCATCATAGCGCACTGCTTGCAGCAATACGCACATTAGCAGTAAAAGTAAAGCGTGCTTTTCATTGACTGTATGCATTGCTGTACTAGACTGTGGTTGCTTGATAGTGTAATGGTTAAGGGCTCTGCCTTTGACACAGGAGACCTGGGTTCGAATCTCGGCTCTGCCTGTTCAGTAAGCCAGCACCTATTCAGTGGAGACCGTGGGCAAGTCTCCCTAACACTGCTACTGCCTATAGAGCGCGTCCTAGTGGCTGCAGCTCTGGCGCTTTGAGTCCACCAGGAGAAAAGCGCAATATAAATGTTCTGTGTTTGTTAGACACAATGCAAGCATAACGTGCAGCACCGCTGTCCTGATCTGTTGTGTTCCTGCTGTCACAGGCAACACAACGCAATGGCTGCTGTGAACGCGGCCAGAAAAGAACCCTTGTGTTTTTCTGAGACTTGCAAGCATCATGGATATGTATAACATAAAACTCACTTTAATCTACATGTTTCTATATATGTGTAAATTCATGATAGTAATGGATGTGGGTTTTTTTTTTTTTTTAATCTGATGGCAGGACTAAAGTTGCCCATACATCTAGCATTTTTTCTGTACGATTGACCATTCGATTCAATAATTTTATCGAATTGAGAGGGAATCGAGAAAGAATCGAGTGTGTTCCAGTATGCCCAATCGAAGAAAAGTGGCTGATATCTTGTCAAATTGACCAGCTAAGTCGATCGAGCTGGATGTAAGATATCGGTCGATCGCACAGGAATCGGCTACTGTTTATGTATCATCCGATTGACTGTGAATCAATTTTTGCCTTCACAGCATGGAGACACAACATTGCCCAGATCGATAAGTGAATGTGAATCACATAGGATATCACTTGTAGTGTGTGGGCCACTAGTCGATCGACTTTTGATCAACCATGCTGAAGTCAATCACCTAATAAAGTCAATCACTTTCTCGACTGAATCAGAATTGCCAGATGTACGGCTAGTTTAACTGTTTCATTGTTTCTTTGTTACTGTTTTTTTTTCTTTTTGAGTGGAACAGTGCACAGGTTTATTGATGGATAAAGCGCTGCTGTTTTCCCTGCCTTTGTATTATAATCGATTAGCCACAATGTTTGATGACATGAATGAATGACATTTCTTCATAATGCACTTTGTGCTTTTACAGTTATCTAGTTAATGTCGGTCAGGATTGACCTTGTCATTTTTGTGCATAATGTAGCTCAATAAAGTTGTTGTGCGGAGTTAAAAAATGTGGATAATTTATCTCTCTTCTTTAAAATTTCACATTCTTCAGCGGAGCAATTTACAGTTGGCTTTAAAGAGAGAAAGGATCGGTCTATGAGTCATAAAACATTTTAAACGATGAATGGATAACTGACGTTCCAGAAGTAGATTATGAGACAGGAGGTTTTATAAGTTAGCATAATAGATTTGGTTGGTGTACACACATCTCAGTGCCAAGAATACAATATAAATAAGGCTTTCAGTAACTGTGGCCTACAGTTTACCTTGGCACAACATTGTTTACCTGCTATAGCTGGTTTTGTAATGTAGTAAATACGCCTTCAGTTAGAAACTGCTTTCTTAAACTATTAATTTGATTCAATAAAACAACATTAACTAGGCTAGTGTATAAAACATGCAGGCCATAATAAGTTCTTAGTATTGTTTTATATGTGTTTTAATTATGAAATGTAATGTCATAGTTCAAATTATGTATCAAGGCCTGCAGGTGTTTTTCGTTACATCTATTCAAATAGTTTTGTGTTGGGTGCGTTTTGTATTTTTACATTCTGCTCGTCTGACTTCAATTTAACCTTTGTGACTCATTTACTTGCATGTAAGCCATTAGATACCTCAGAAAGACCTTCCTAGTAATAGATTGAAGGAGAGGCAAAGTTTGTGAAAAGTTGTATTCATGAATGCAGGTGCCTCAGTTATAGTGTCCCACTATAGCCTCGATTTTCACCATTATAACCAATAGATAACCAATAGGTATAAAACGTTAGTAATCAGATACTGAGCTGGAAGAATGCTAGGGAAATTGAGCTTCAACGTGTTCAACACGTGGTAAGCGTACCCCAGGGGGTACTTCTGTTGGGTCCAGAAGGTACTCGGGCTTGATATAGTTATTAAAAAGTGTACCAGAGCTCAGGGAACTAAAAAGGTTTATACATACCTGTGGCTTCCTCCAGCCCCATAAACTCCGATCGCTCCCACGCCGCCATCCTCAGTCTTCTGCAGCACTGGTACCGGGTCCCGTCACTTCCATCAGTCGGAGCCAGTCTGGCGTAAGAGAAGTGCGCCCTCTACGTATCTCTCCAGCAGCTGCTGGAGAGATACACAAAGAGCGCACTTCTCCTGCGTAGCCTGGCCGTGACTGACGGAAGTGATGGGACCCGGTACGGGCGCTGATCCCTACAGTGGTGTGAAAAACTATTTGCCCCCTTCCTGATTTCTTATTCTTTTGCATGTTTGTCACACTTAAATGTTTCTGCTCATCAAAAACCGTTAACTATTAGTCAAAGATAACATAATTGAACACAAAATGCAGTTGTAAATGATGTTTTTTTTTATTATTTAGTGAGAAAAATAACTCAAAACCTACATGGCCCTGTGTGAAAAAGAAATTGCCCCCTGAACCTAATAACTAGTTGGGCCACCCTCAGCAGCAATAACTGCAATCAAGCGTTTGCGATAACTTGCAACGAGTCTTTTACAGCGCTCTGGAGGAATTTTGGCCCACTCATCATTGCAGAATTGTTGTAATTCAGCTTTATTTGAGGGTT
Source organism: Hyperolius riggenbachi (assembly GCF_040937935.1). Lineage (NCBI taxonomy): Eukaryota > Metazoa > Chordata > Amphibia > Anura > Hyperoliidae > Hyperolius > Hyperolius riggenbachi. The sequence goes on from NC_090646.1 coordinate 277,724,775, forward strand.
TTCTAGCATGAACCGCCTTTTTAACCTGCTGGGCGGTCTGGACGAGCACAGCTCGTCCAGTACCGCCGGAGGCTGCCGCTCAGGCCCTGCTGGGCCGATTTGGCTGAAATAAAAAGCAGCACACGCAGCCGGCACTTTGCCAGCCGCGTGTGCTGCCTGATCGCCGCCGCTCTGCGGCGATTCGCCGCGAGCAGCGGCGAAAGAGGGCCCCCCTAGCCGCCTGAGCCCTGCGCAGCCGGAACAAAAAGTTCCGGCCAGCGCTAAGGGCTGGATCGGAGGCGGCTGACGTCACGACGTCGGCTGACGTCGATGACGTCACTCCGCTCGTCGCTATGGCGACGATATAAGCAAAACAAGGAAGGCCGCTCATTGCGGCCTTCCTTGTTTATTCTGGGCGCCGGAGGCGATCGGAAGATCGCCTCCGGAGCGCCCTCTAGTGGGCTTTCATGCAGCCAACTTTCAGTTGGCTGCATGAAATAGTTTTTTTTTTATTAAAAAAAAACCCTCCCGCAGCCTGCCTGGCGATCTTAATAGAACGCCAGGCAGGTTAATGTCATGCCACAACGTCTCAATAGGATTCAGGTCAGGACTTTGACTAGGCCACTCCAAAGTCTTCATTTTGTTTTTCTTCAGCCATTCAGAGGTGGATTTGCTGGTGTGTTTTGGGTCATTGTCCTGCTGCAGCACCCAAGATCGCTTCAGCTTGAGTTGACGAACAGATGGCCGGACATTCTCCTTCAGGATTTTTTGGTAGACAGTAGAATTCATGGTTCCATCTATCACAGCAAGCCTTCCAGGTCCTGAAGCAGCAAAACAACCCCAGACCATCACACTACCACCACCATATTTTACTGTTGGTATGATGTTCTTTTGCTGAAATGCTGTGTTACTTCTACGTCAGATGTAACGGGACACGCACCTTCCAAAAAGTTCAACTTTTGTCTCGTCGGTCCACAAGGTATTTTCGCAAAAGTCTTGCCAATCCTTGAGAATTTTTTTTAGCAAAATTGAGACGAGCCTTAATGTTCTTTTTGCTTAAAAGTGGTTTGCGCCTTGGATATCTGCCATGCAGACCGTTTTTGCCCAGTCTCTTTCTTATGGTGGAGTCATGAACAATAACCATAATTGAGGCAAGTGAGGCCTGCAGTTCTTTAGATGTTGTCCTGGGATCTTTTGTGGCCTCTCGGATGAGTTTTCTCTTCGCTCTTGGTGTAATTTTGGTCGGCCAGCCACTCCTGGGAAGGTTCATCACTGTTCCATGTTTTTGCCATTTGTGGATAATGGCTCTCACTGTGGTTCGCTGGAGTCCCAAAGCTTTAGAAATGGCTTTATAACCTTTACCAGACTTATAGATCTCAATTACAGTACTTTGTTCTCATTTGTTCCTGAATTTCTTTGGATCTTGGCATGATGTCTAGCTTTTGAGGTGCTTTTGGTCTACTTCTCTGTGTCAGATAGCTCCTATTTAAAGAGAACCCGAGGTGTGTTTAAAGAATGTTATCTGCATACAGAGGCTGGATCTGCCTATACAGCCCAGCCTCTGTTGCTATCCCAAACCCCCCTAAGGTCCCCCTGCACTCTGCAATCCCTCATAAATCACAGACGTGCTGTGAGGCTCTGTTTACATCTGTAGTGTCAGTCTCGGCTGCTCCCCCGCCTCCTGCATAGCTCTGGTCCCCGCCCCCGTTCCTTCCCTACAATCAGCGGGAAGGGAAGAGAAGCAGGCGGGGACTGGAGTTCTGCAGGAGGCGGGGAGAGCAGCAGACTGACACTATAGAGATAAACACAGCCATCTCTGACAAGCTGTGTGTCAGTAGCGTGGCTGTGATTTATGAGGGATTGCAGAGTGCAGGGGGACCTCAGGGGGGTTTGGGATAGCAACAGAGGCTGGGCTGTATAGGCAGATCCAGCCTCTGTATGCAGATAACATTCTTCAAACCCACCTCGGGTTCTCTTTAAGTGATTTCTTGATTGAAACAGGTGTGGCAGTAATCAGGCCTGGGGATGACTACAGAAATTGAACTCAGGTGTGATAAACCACAGTTAAGTTATTTTTTAACAAGGGGGGCAATCACTTTTTCACACAGGGCCATGTAGATTTGGAGGTTTTTTTTCTCACTAAATAATAAAAACCATCATTTAAAACTGCATTTTGTGTTCAATTAGGTTTTCTTTGACTAATAGTTAACAGTTTTTGATGAGCAGAAACATTTAAGTGTGACAAACATGCAAAAGAATAAGAAATCAGGAAGGGGGCAAATAGTTTTTTACACCACTGTATATACACAACAGCAAATTAGTATTTTAGGTACCGTAATTAACAAACAACAAACAATTACAATGTACTACGATTTAAATATTTGTCTCAAGGGGTATTAGAAATAATCTGTTTTATACCAGAGGATCTTGGTGAGCACAGGCTAATACCAATAAAATGTTTAGTAAAATAGCTCATTTTTAATTTTAGACATACCGTACTTGCTATTTAATAACTGAACAGAATACACTGTATATTTTTGTGCTGATATATACATTATTTTATGAAAAATGCTTTGCAAATATGGCCCATTGTACAAAATTTGTTGAATTATTTTTAAGTTGTGATATCTGTTAAGTTTTATTTAGGTAAACTACGATTTATTCATCCAAGTGAAAAAAAAATAAATCTTGGCAGTGAAAAGATTTCAGGTTGGAAGAGGTTATAGTTCAGGGCCAATGCTATCAGGAAGATAGTTGCAAGGAAAGACATTTGGGAAGGTTAGACAAATTAGAACAGGATGTTGAGGTTCGGCACAGACCTGATCTGTCATTTTCCGTATCCTCATCCAATACGTATTAACCTGCCCCTTCTAAGAGAACCAAAACTATCACTCTAAGCCGCCGCCGATTAACATCCCCCCCCCCTTCCGCAGGAGAATTCTGCATATCTAAACAGCCTAGGCTAAACTAGCCATAGCTATAGGAAGTGTTTCTAAAACGGATACCAGGATAAATGTGAAAGTGGGTATCTTGAATAATGTACAGAATTCTACTAGATGCCACTATGATGCATCTTTCAATTATATATTATGTGTTCAACTGCAGTATATCAATAATGTATTTTACATCATATTTTACTGGCAACTTTAGTTTATGCCTTATGTAACTGTATATTGTCAAGACAAATAATATCTCTGTGTGTTTCCAGATCAGGGCTCACCTTGGACAAAGCCTTTTTGGACGAGGGAATGAAAATATGAACTATCTGAACTTGTATGAATTAAAAGACTTTTAAATGACCGTTTCATAGAACAAGCGAAAAGAAAAGCAAAACCTAACAATCGGATCATCACCAATAGATGAAGTTGTTAATTAGGACATCTAATAAAAATCTGCAGACTTTTAACAGGACATCGACAAGCTCCAACTGCATACAGATACAGACGATGACACTCAGAGGGAAGTCTCACAACCACGGATGTAAAATATATAGAAGAGTGCTCCCCAACCTTGCTATTGTTAATTATTTAAGTACTACTGTCGATCTGTTGAAAACTTGAATAAAGAGAGATTTAACCAGAAATAGATAAGACATTTTCCTTACAGAATTCCAGGATGGAAATTGGCTGCGTTGCATGACCTTACCTACTAGAAGATTTCTGTATTAATATAAGTGTCATAAATTGCAACCCTGCTGTGAGATTTACATGCTGAATCCTTAAAGTCGGGATAGCTGAAGAATCTTTGACAGATCATACTATTCCTGTCCCAGAAAGTTACTGCCTAAACTGATGTTTCTGACCAGACTGGATTCATATCCCACTAATGTACTACACAACACTGCAAGCTCAACAGACCTCATTTCATTCATCCCTATCTTGACATTGAGAACACTTTAAAAAAAATTACATTTAATTTATGAATAAGATTGAAATTATTGGATGACGTGTTTTACAAAATAATAGCTGTCATGAAACACTGTCAATTTACGGGATGAGGCACTCACCACTCTGACGACAGGATTGTTGCTGGATGTGCTCACGGTGGGAAAGAAGAACAGCAGCACATTCAGGAAACCAGAAGGGAGTTCTGGGCACTGTCCAAACAGCAATTTATTCAAAGAGAAAACTTACTCCAAACACTGTGCAGTATATATATATACTGGAGGTATATTGCATGAAGTGGAAGCCAAGACGAATCGTGTGAGCAAGCATCCATTTGGACGTGACACTGCCGTAGTGCCAGTCTGTATTTTGACTTAGTTCCCACACGCTAAACTACCAATACTCCACTTCATGCAAAGGACCATACTGGATGTCATTTTGTATGAGCTTGCTGTTTAATGTGGAACTAAACTCAGAACTTTCTTTCTGCTATGCTTGGTGTGATTTGCATTCTTAAAACAGAAGGTACTTGAGATAATTCAGCTTTTAAGGATACCAGAGCCCAAACATAGATGAGCATGTCACATGCAAGAGAACATTGCTCCCAGCTGGGGGGTTCCTGTACTGATGTACGCGTGCTGTCAGAGGTTGCGTGCTATAGCATGCGTTCAGCCCGGCTAGAAAGCCGCAATGCTCTAATTGCAGATGCAGGAGGCGGCAGAAAGGACAACGAGGAGCGGTGAGCATCAGGACAGCTCACCATACATGCCTGCTCTCCCCATTTCTCATCTAAGTTTGGGATCTGGTATCCTTTAAATGAACATCTGTGGTTACCCACAATGCACCGCTACTGAATATGCAAATTATCTCTTTATGTCCCTGAAGCCAGTCTTGCATCCAGAACTGCTTGTGTATAGAACTCTGTAAAGAATTTTACAGAGCCACATCAACCCCACATGTGGACAGCCTATTTTGGACTTTTGGTCCTCCTCAGTACATGGCGTAAAATTTTAGCCACAGGATGACAGAATTTATCGAAAAACATTTCTTCATTACAGTATATGGAAATCATAAGAACCCTTAAGTTTTAGCTTAGATTCTCTTTCAGGGAGCACAGCCAGGGTTAAGCCTCAATATATATGTATGAAGAGACATCCTTGACTGAGCCCCTGCAGTCTATTTACAGCTACTGATAACAACTAATTAGACAGTGTGATGTGGCTAAACAAACAGAAGTGAATTTCTTCAGCAATTATATGTATAATAAAGACTTGTCATTGTGTGCTGTGCAAGAGTTCAGGTCCACTTTAATTGCCCTTTGAAGAGTGTTAGGGTGTTCCTTCTGGTTTTCTGAATGCATTATAAAATAAACGTCCACTTTGTTTCACATAATGTGCTTAGTTATGATATTCTTCCCATCTATGAAATGTGGTGATATTTTCCTGTCTTCCCAATGAAATTAAAGAACTTTTACATTATATTTTACATGACAAGCTATTGTAGTACACAAATGTCTTCCTCCTTGACCTAACTCCATTACTTGTTCTACCAATAAATATATACCAAAGTGGTAAACTCTAAACCCATCACTACAAGACTTGCATAGAAATCTGATGAACAAATGGCAGCTTGCTGCTCCACCTCAACATCTAGGAAATTCTCCTCTGTTTGAATCTTGCAGCATATGAAGTAAATGTTCTTTGTCTTCGAAACATTACAAAGCAAACTCGAGTGATCATGTAGAGATTACTGTTTTTTTTGTTGTTTATATAGTTTGTTTGTCACTAGAACTGTTATTATTTTGATTTGCAATTGGTGTCATTTGACAGAAGATGCTGAATACAGCTGTTACTCTGTTGTCTGTGTTTTTTTCCTTTTTATTATTATTGTATTGAACTTCAAAATAAAATGAAATGTGAAAAGCAAAAACATAATGGAAATTATTTTCTAGTCATCTTTGTATGGATTCAGTGGTATGCATCATATTATTAAACTCTATTTATAAAGCTCGAACATATTACACATTAGAACAATTAACAGTGTTGCACAGGGACACTTGAACTGAGAGGTATATGGAGGCGCGTACATAGATGAGCCCAATGATAGTGTTAATTACTGTTCCCCCTCAGAGTTGGAGGGAGAAGTAATTAGGGGTCCGGCGATTGCTAGCACCCGAATTGCACTGCTACGTGGCCATAAAATTAATAACATTGTCTATGGCAGCATCCAGATCAGGTGCAGCGCAAGGAAGAGCAGGTCTGCTTTGTATGTAGGCTGCCATATGTATTTATCAGCCTAATACTTTTAGCAATGAACCCTGAACATGCATGCAGATCAGATGTTTCTGACTGAAGTCTTGCTGCATTAGCCACATGTTTGTTTCAGTTGTGTGATTCAGACACCTCTGCAGCCAAAGGGATTAGCAGGATGTCAGACTACTGGTATTGTTTAAAAGGAAATATGGAGGTCTCCATATCACTCTCAGATCAGGTGCCCTTTAAACAAGGGTACACAAAATAGTGATGTAACAAAAACTGGTGTGCAGATTGTAATGTAGGGATAGTATTAAAAATCTGTTGGCCATCATACTACATAGCAGTGGTAAAACTGGATGTGTGTACCAGGCTTTAAAGAGACACTGAAGCGGAAAAAATATGATATAATGAATTGGTTGTGTACTATGAATAATTACTAGAAGATTAGCAGCAAAGAAAATATTCTCATACTTTTATTTTCAGGTATATAGTGTTTTTTCTAACATTGCATCATTCTATAATATGTGCAGATTACACAACACTCAGCATTCAAAATGAGTCTTTCAGAGCAGTCTGAAGTAATGACCTCTCCTCTGCCAGAGGAAAAGTAAATAGTCCAGGAACAGTTGAGATAATAAAAGTCAGATAACAGCCCTCTCCAAGACTAAAGGCCCATACACACGTCGGATTTCCGCGAACGACGGGTCGTTTGAACGTCCCGTCGTTCGCCCGCTAAATCGGGCGTGTGTACAGACTATCGTTCGTTTGATAAGAAAGGGTTTGAGCGATCCGCCGTGTGTATGGGCCTTAACTTAGTCGGAGAGCTTAATGGCTTGTTTGCATAGAGATAACAACTGGAGTTTCTCAACTCTTCCTGTACTGGAAACAATTACACTGATGTATCTGATCTTAATGTTTTGTTTCTTAGCTGTGCTACACATACAAATCATAATATCATTTTTTTTTCGCTTCAGTGTCTCTTTAAGCCCCATCAATTCCTCCCTTCAGACTGGCTGATGTCCCCTCCCAGCAGCTCCTTATCTCCTGTGGGTAATGATTGAATATGAACAGAACACAGACTGCTATTCAGTTCAGCCAAGCAGGATCTGACATCAGGACAAAACCCAACATGGCAACCACAGACAGCAAGGCAATCATTGTTCATGCTTTAGGTCATAGCCACCTTTGCCTGGCACCTGTTCTCCAACAGAGAGAATCGCTCCCCTAGTTGACACTTTTGTTGCCTATTACAAATAAGCAGCAAAGGATCTGGTTGCATTACTTTCTCAAGTCACTGGTACTCCCAATCCCTGTAATAGCAGCTTGGGAAATTGAAAGCGGATGCTGATGTCATCTACAATGTCCCAGGGTCATAAGTAGCAGCCAGAAATAAAAAAAAATACATAGCTACAGTGATATTGTTCACCCAACAAGATGAGCAAATTTACTTAAAGCGGACCCAAACCAAACATTTTTTTAATTAAAAATATTTAGTTGCACCACTCTGACACATACAAAGATAAATAAACACTCCTTCAAGCCTATGATCATTTCAGTGCATGCTTTTCACCCTTCTCTTTTCATAGCTAGGGTTATACTGGGGGCAGCCATTAGCAATTCCTCCATTGCCGGACACCATGTACTACACCAGTTTGCCGGAAAAATCCAGGCAATTTGAAAGGAAGGGAGGGGTTCCTCCAATAAATGTAAAATATTTTATATTTGTCATCATGCAGCTAAAAAAAGGCTGCTATTTATTATTATAATTTAGAAAATAGATTTTATTTCTGAAATCTTGTATTTTTAATTTGGGTCCACTTTAACCAACTTGTAGTTGCTGCTAGAGTCTTGTCAGGTTCTTTTCTGAAGCGTCATGAGAAGTGAATGTACGCGCATTACTCAAAACTTTGTGCATATTTAAAAATTAAATGAATGACACGTATGCCACCAAGTACAAAATACAGGATTTCCTGTCCAACTGTAATAATCCACATCAGCAGTGAAAGGGACTTTGTGCTATAGTAAAAAAAAAAAGCACAATATAAAGTAGTTATCACATGCTGAGATAAAATAAAAATAAAAAAAGTAGAAAAACAAACGCTAATCCCATCTAAACATGACCTGCTGCATTTCCCCTCATCTTGGTGATAATATTCCATTACTGTTTGCATACATACAAAAAGCCAACCAAGCTTGTCTGACAAGATTTTCTGACCGAAACAAAACATAGTGGTATGTTGTAAATTTAGTTGAAAGGGGAATTCTACAAGAAGTAATAAAGATAAATCTCTTACAGTAACTGCTGCCTGTTTCTTAGAGATTTATACACACAAACTACAGACAGGTTCTTCCAAGTATCAGTGTTCTGCTGTGAAAGTTCAGAATCCTCTCCAGATTTCTAAAATTGAATCAGGTGCTAAATCACAGGCCTGAGATGAAACAAAGCAGTCCTGTTCCCTTCATTCATATCCCCACAGTTCCACAATCCAAAGCACATGCTTGGCACTTATGTCTTACTTCAGTTTCCACTCCTGGTCAAGACTTTGCAACAAACTGTGATTCTTGATAAATTGCAGAGTGACTTGAATTCCAGCCAGCACCCAGCCCTTTCACCCACCTCTGCCAGCAACTAGATGCTCGATCCCACCCACCGCCCCCACTAGATGCTCTCACAAACCCCAGCCAGCACCTAGATGCTCCATCCCACCCACCCTGGGCAGCGCCCAGCACCTAGATGCTCCCTCCCACTCAAGCCAGCATCCTGCACCTAGATGCCTACTCCCACTCACCCCAACCAGCACCCTGCACCTAGCATCTAGATCAGGCATGGGCAAACTTGGCCCTCCAGCTGTTTAGGAACTACAAGTCCCACAATGCATTGCAGGATTCTCACAGCCACAATCATGACTCAAAGACAAATGCATTGTGGGAATTGTAGTTCTGTAACAGCTGGAGGGCCGAGTTTGCCCATGCCTGATCTAGATGCTACCTCCCATGCACCCCAGCCACTACCTAGTAGCTCCTTCCCACCCACCCCAGTCAGCATGGAGATGCTATATTACCAATTCAACTTAGAACTTTGGGGGTTACCTAATACTTCTAAATGGGGGACTCACAAGACTAAATATTGCTAATTGGGGGACGGCTATGGCTACCTAATATCTATGGGCACATCTGGCTACCTAATAATATTTTTTTTTTCTTTTTTAACTCAACGCACTTGGCTATCTAATGTTTATTGTGCAGCACCTACTTGATTATTTTATCTGGAGGCGTGTATCTACTTAATTATTTTATCTGAATGATTGTGACAACGTAATATTGTTACTGGGAGGAATGTGACTACGTCATTCTTTTATCTGGAAGTAGGTAACTACTTTATTCTTTTATCTGGAAGCATGTGTTAATTTAATTTTGAAGCACATTGCTACTCAATTCTAATATGTAGGGAACCATGGCTACTCAAATGTATGTATCTGAGGGCATTTTAAACTCTGGTATTTGGGTAACCCAGCTGCTTAACTCTGGTATCTAGGGACAACACATTTGTCTTATAACAATAGTGCAGACTGCAGATAAAAGCTAAACTGCCTTTCTGGCAATTCCAGTGTTTGCCAAAGCCACCATCTTACCCAGACACGACACTATTCACCGGACAGTCCTCCGTTTCTGCCCATCCCATTCCTCTAGGCTTCGAACAGACTTTCACTTCAAATTTTCACATCTTCAAATCCCAACTGCTACCTGTGCCTTGGATCCTACTCCCTCCCACCTCATTCCACAGCCCTCCTTATCCTCCATCCTGGCTCTAGCATCTTTTTTTAATTACCTGTGGCTCTCCTGTAAACTCCACAATCTCCACTCCACTCTTTCTCACTTGCCCCCCTTTGCATCCAGAGTAAACTGGAACATTACGACCATCAGGTTTAGCAGATTGCTTTTATTTTGTCAATTTGACCAACTCCATTTTGGCTTTCGTTACAACCACTTTTTAGAAAATGCCCTTATCAAAAGTAGCCAATGCTTTCCCAATGGTTAAGTCCTAACATTGCTACTGCTTTTTGATCTGTCTGCATTCCGCTTCTCCTGCAAGCATTCTAATCTTAGCTTATAAATAGCCATGCTCTTTTATAAGCTCCATATCTACACTCAAACACCGTCACTTGAAATGAGAAAGGAACAAGGGTCCACTGAGAATAGGCAGATTGGTTTGGACGACAATTGCGGTTAGTCGTCTGTATTAACAATAAACAGTAGTCCCATTGTAACTACTTATAAGTAGCCATTTACACACTTCCGGGTCCTTGGTTTTTTTGCGCTTCTGCTTACGATCCAATTCTCAGACTGTTGTGCAATCGCTGAATGCAAATATGCTCCAATGTCATTCGCTGCCAACAGTTGGAGATTGTTCCTTCTTTGTTGACACCGCTTGCAAGTATGTACGGAACTTTAGACTCTAGCCTGTGAAGGGTCTTCACTGACTCTCAGTTGATTACAGCTCCTCTTCATACCCTCTGTTGTGGTACCTCAGAGATTTGCTTTGGTACCCCATGTTTCTCCATTTATACACATGGTCTTTTGAAGACTTATTAAATATTGTGGCAATAATTTAATTTGCATTTCACTACTACTTACGGTACATGCAGATGATACACAGCTCTACCGCTCAGTTCCATAACATAATTGTCTCCTATCACAAGTCCCTAAATACTTTTCTTCTGTATCTTCATTAACTCTCACTTTCTAAAACTGAACATGAATAACATCATTATTTTTACACAGTCTCTATGAAGCCATCAGTTTTACTTGGTCAAGACTGTCAAGAGAAATGTCAGATTGCCTGTGGGCTTTTCTGGTGAGACACTGATCTGTGGATCTGAGCTGGTTTTGGAACACTGAGATCTATTTACTACGGTGGCAGAACACCAATCATAAGTGATATAACAAACCTGGACTGAATTTTAGATTTTAACTAGCAAAATATTAGAACATAGCGGGGTTGCTAAAAGGTTAGTAAACTACACTCACTCCCTTACTAATAGAGACATGTGGTGGTGCTCTGCATGCGCTACAGTCGGCAGTGCCTTTCACAGTTCACTGAAAAGTACCTGCTGGGGGCTTCAGCCCAATGTATGTTCTAGATTTGCCGAAAAATGATTTTTAACATTTTTCCTAAAAGAAACATCAGCCGAAATAAGCTTCCCCTGATCTACTTTTCCGGGACTTCTACTACTGCGCAGTACAATCCGGACAATGTGGACTTTACTGCACCTGCGCGAGTGCCGCTGTCAATCGAGGATGACCTTGAGGTCGGCCTCTGTATCAGCAGGGACCCCGGGCCAGCGGCTGGGAGCGGAGCTGCAGTGCTGGATGTAATGGCAGCAAGGGGCTAGAGGAAGCCCTGGGTAAGTAGATCAGGGGGAAGCTTATTTTGGCTGAGGTTTCTTTTAAGCCCAAAGCCAAATTGTTTTGCTGCAAAGAGCCAATGATCTCTAGTAAGGGCCATCCTACCTGCGCTCAGGGTCTGCAAGTAGATAGTTGCATCTAGAAATCATAGGAAGGTCACTCATTTTTCAGGTAATGGAGAATATACAGTACACTCAAGTAGATTCAGCAAGAAAGTCTGCAACACACCATTGTGTAGTGAGCACAAACGACAAGCAGAAAGGGCAGCTGATGTGTTTCAGACTCGCAGGTCCTTAGTCAGAGCTGTTTATTCAATACATATAAGTAGAACTATCTAAACTGCTGCCCATCTACAAAGAACACAACTGTGTGTGGCTCTTCTGCTGAGTAGCAGAAACCACAAGACTTCGGCATTCCAGGTTAATCAATGTAAAAGTGGGATTTGTGTTGATAGACACTAGTCTCATCTGCTACTAATAAACCTTGTCTTTCCTGGAGGTGCGCCAGCTACAGGGTGGTTCGGTGGAGCAGTACCTGCCAGAGTGGCCATACATCTCACAAGCACTGAGTGGCCGATACAACGGCCAACAGACAGGGTATGGTGGTGGTGGGAGGGAAGGGGGGGGGGGATGGAGGCAAGTACTAACAGGTGAACAGGTGTATTTACTATTGTAATTCTATGGACTCTTTTGTTCATACATCATCCCTTTTTATTCTACAGACTATTGTCGTCTATTTACCACTACAGTAATCTCATCGACTCACTTAATTACATGGGTGTGCAGAGAGTGTGGAGCTGAACTAATTTACAAAAAAGTCATAGCCTCTAGTTATTAACCACACAAATTCAGACTTAAAGCTGGCAAAAAAAAGACACAAAAACAAGAACTACTCTAAACAAGTGAAAATCTTTACTTTTTTTTTTATTCAAATATTTACTATTTTAGTTGTACTATATACTGAAAAAGGCAGTCTTTCAACCAAAATATTACATATTTAAAAACACTTTGTTTTAGCTGCAGACTTGTCATTGTTGCAACGGTCTTGCTTGCATATGGCAACGGACACCCTGAGCACAAAAGAAACAAAATAATAAAAATAATAATACAAGGAACACAGATATTTGATAGTCTGGCTCGTGTATCTGCTTTCCATGTGGAAACCCCTGGACTGTTCCAGTAGTGAAAAGATTTATTAAATTCAAGTCATGATAGCATTAATACAACAGCAACCTCAATGTGCTGGGTACAAAAAGTAACCATTCAAATACTAGGCAAAGAAATATACCATGATGACTGCCGCTTTGTGAATAATTTAGCTTAACTGTTTAGCTGCAAACTAAAAAATCTGTAATATTTTCCCATAACAACTGTTCATGTATTACAGTTAAAGAGTACTTGCAATGAAAAAGGCAGAACCTGTCATGGCTGTCTTAATGCTGCCAAGATTGATGGGTCTCAGGGTTAATAACCACCCTGGCGTTTAGATTTTTTGCGGCGCTCCGCCGCGGATGGGTTTTTTTTAACCTATTTTTTTTTATCATTTAGCTAGCCTAGCGCTATCTACGATTCCCCCCTTCCTGCGGCAGCCCGACCACCCCTCCAATCGCCGCCGGCAATCATACCCAACAGGAAATCCCGCTCTGAACGGGATTTCCTGTTAGGGCTTCCCTCGATCGGAATGACGTCATCAACGTCATGACGTCAGGGGGAGTCCCATTCCACCCCATAGTGCAGCCTGGCGATGATTGGCCAGGCTGCGTGAGCGTCGGGGATGGGGGGCCTCTTTCGCGGTGCGTATCGGTGACGATCGAATTAAACACGCAGCTAGCAAAGTGCTAGCTGCAGGTTTTAAAAAAAAAAAATTGTAAAAAGAGACCCACCAGGGGCTGAGACATCCACCGCGGCGGTAATGGACAAGCTGAGATTGTCCGTAACGCTAATGTGGTTAATAACTCACCCGTTTGTCCAGAATTCATCAGTGTCAGAAACTCCACCACCCCCTCCTTGGCAAAGCCGCCATTGCATCCCCCCCCCCCCCCCAAGTCTTCTGAAGCTTTGGCCACACCCACCTGCGTTGCCATGGCCTGTCCCCAGCTCGGCAGCCATGGCCAAATTGGTGGATGTCAGGCTTGGAGTGGGCCGTGCCAATGCAGGTGGGGTGACCAGAGGTTTGGAAGATCTCAGAAATAATGGTGACTGTCTTGCCAAGTACAGGGTGGGGGCGGAGGGGGGGGGGGATGAGTTTCTGACATTGATGAATTATGGACAAGAGGGTGATGGGTTAACCCTGAGACCCACTGAGCCTGGCAGCATTAAGGCAGAGCCTTACCTACGCCTTCCACAACCTAAATACAAATGGGTAGGTTAATAGATTCAGATCGAAATTGGTCCTAAAATTCTAGACTGTGATAGGGACATGTGATTGTGAGCCCTGGTGACGGAGAGTTGGTGAATTGCTTAACACAGTCTGTAAAGCACTGCAGAAAAAGTGTGGTTGCTATATAAAATGTGTCAAATACATTTTGCAGTTAAACACACATGTGCACAGCTTATGGTAACCTGTCAGGGCCTAGGCCAACTGTTGTGTTGCAGAGCTGCTTGTAGAAACGCATCTCAGCGTGCAACGTCACACGGCTGCATGCATTACTGCATGCGTTTCAAAAATGCACGGCCACCTGCTTATTACAACATGACAGTGTGCCCAGGCCCAAGCCATTTTAATAAGGTTGACCATGTATTGATAGATCTTACTGGGAATAGTGGAATACGAGACATCTGCCAGTACCTGCACAAACAAATTTGCTGAACATTCCTTTCCTTCCCCAATTTTACTGTGGGACTTACATGGTGAAGAGCTGAACTGGACTGGTACTAGGGGTAAAAAAAATGGAGCAGCAGTCTAGAGCAACCACTAATGATATTGCCATAAAAAAAAATTCTGTTGGTTGTCCTTGGTAACACTACTATCCATGAATCAGTCTCACAGAAATTTTCCAATTCTGTACACAACAAATTCTCTCTAGTTACAAAGCTCCCTCAGCATATAAAATGCCCCAATTTGTTGCATCACTTAAAAATCTGAGCATGACCCCTTAGGCTGGATTCACAGTGGTGGGTTGCACAACGCATTTGTTAGGAGTGTGAACAGAAATTAACACTGGACATAGACTTTAATACAAAGACTGCATGTAGTGAGTTAGAATAATGCAGTTCTGAGAACAGATCCATAGATTTGTATGGGCAGCGAGTTGACCTGCAGAATTATTCTGCAATGCAAATGAGCACTGAACTAGCCCTTATAAAAGATATCAGGTTTCCTTACACAGACTATTTTTGTCCAACAGTTCATAATCTGATTGTGAGTGGTCAGTATGTTTATTACAAACATGAAGTTCCATCTGTCAAAAAGGGAAAATTCAGCTACCGTAATTCATGAAATTGTGCTATGCAGTGCAGAATCCAGAGGACATCATGTAGATTTCGGGAAAATCGGTGTGTATGGTCAGCTTTAGATCAAAAGCTCTCTTCCAGGAGTCAGAAATGTATTGTGTGAGTGATAACAAGCCCACTGTATGGGTACTTTAAATCAAGATATTTGGAGAAAGTTAATGTAGTAATATATTCACAGTACCAGAACATTATTTCAGTCACTGCAAGTTTTAAAAAATCTGTACATTTCCTCAGTGTGCAAGTGCAGTTTACTGGCCCTCTACTGGTGAACTAAATATGAAATGCTTATGACAGACTTTATAGGCAACACTTTGGACTAAAACAAAAAGTTCACATACCGGTATACAATTTTTTTTTAGACTGAAAGGATTAAAGTTTGCACCAGTGCCAACTTAAGCAAAGTACACAACTTACAACCACTGTGCAGCATGAGGGTGAAGAGACCAAATTTATCCTGGCTGGCTTGTTGGGTAGCCTCATGCTACAGAACACAGATCACATATTAAACATAGCAAAAGCGTTTCCAATCGACAGCTTTTGGGCTTCTGATGAAAAACTACAAGTCCCAGCATTTTTTTAAACCAGCCAGGTAAAAAAGGCATAATGTTGCTTAGCGTAATCTCCCTAAACAATCCCTTGGCTGTTTTAGTCTTCTACTGTCAAGGTGACTGTACAAATATAAATGATACAGAATCCACTTATGCAGCTATCGAAACATTAATAAAACCAGATAAAAGAGTGCATGTTATGTATGAACGTATGGTCAGACTGGCAGATCTACATTACACCACTTCATCACATCTTAGATACTAAGGCATTGTATAGGTCAGTGACTTAAATACCCTTATAACGTACATCACAGGTTACATTACCCGAGTGATACTGTGACTCCTGACTGGAAAGTGTCCCCCTAAGGTAGCAATATCCAAGAGATGAGGGGCTACACTTCACATTCAGGAAGCAGAGTATGTGAATGAACTAGATATACATCAGATTCAATAGTCACATATACATACACACATACAAAGCAGAGAGCTCTCACGTGCGCATACTTAGATACACCTACTGCAAGGCACACAGACTTATTAGTACTAATATTTACAGTATTCTTCCATTCATCATCACTGACAGAAAGGAGGTACAGTAAGCTAAACTTCAAAATAGTTTTCTTGGTCCTCCATCTTTTTTTTTATTATTAATTTCTCTTTTTGGATTATAGCATGGAGTATTGCATCCAAATGATTTTGTATTCCAGTCAACTGGTAACAAGGAAAATAAGAGTAGAAGTACTGTATAGGGGAAACACTAAATATATATATATGCAGTCTTTGTTATGCAAAATATTAGTGCAAATGACTACTTCCATTTGTTCCTCTTCATTAAGGCTTCACCTAGTTATCACAAGTAGTACCAACACATTGAGCGGATAACACCGGTACGTCGCTATTAATTGTTCTCCTGGTTGAAGTAGTATCTCACAGGAGGCCCAGGTAAATCCTCTTCTTCACTCGATTCTGGGGCAAAAGATACAGTCAGGTCTACGTACTTTTTATCAGGTCCTGGTTTTACAAGCTTGTGCATCCTATAAAGGAGAAAACATAGTTAAAGCACATCCATAGTTTCTGGTCCCAGCCAAGTAGAACGAGATGCAAATTACTGAGTTGATATAGGATTATGCAAATTTAGAATACAAATTTATGAAGACTGAAAATGATATTCAAGCTTGGCAGAAATCGACTGGTCCGTTTTTAAAATTTTCTTTTATTTCTATAAAGAAATTAATACAACAGTGTACAAAGTGCTAAATACATAGCACAATCAAGGACATTGTCAAATGAGCACAAAAAAATAAAATGCAGTATTGTACAACTTAGATTAGCAAGAAACTATCAGTGCCAAGGGTAATGAACAAACGATCACTGCGGAGGATAGACAAAAACCACAAAATTAATGCTAATGAAAATCGGCACAAATCTCACGAATTAGTATATGGTAAACTGCAGTCTATAAAACTTCACCACAATGATATTCAAGCTCCATAAAATCTTGTGGATACCATCACCCAGAGGAATAAGAGGGGCTTACCAGCTACAAACAACCCACATTATAAGGTTGTTTAGATCGCATTTAATGGTGGAAGGAACAGACCACAGTCTCCAGGAGATCCAAACATCCTCCGCTCCCCCAGTCCAAGCAGGTGTAGTATCCAGAATATCAGTAAAAAAAGATAAACAAACGGCAGCTCTAAGTGTAAACCGTTTATTTAAAAGCCATAAATGTAACCACAAAGGATAAAATAATAAAAAAACTTACATACGGGGCCAAGACATGGGAACCTTATTGTCTCATCAACTATTGACCAACACACACGCGCAATTTTCTTTCGGGGTTCTCATGTCTTGGGCCCCGTAAGTTGTATTGTGAATTCATGAAATTCATTTTTTATAAATCGTCTGGGAACATGGCAGTGGCAAATACGACTCCGATCTACCGTCCCACGCCCCCTGTCCCAACATGACATTTCATGTCCTGATAACACTTGCAAAAAGAACAATAACAGCCTATCATTTATGTCACCACCAATGCAGATAGCAGCTGAGTGGAGTAGTTGAACCATCTCGGTTTTCTTATTAAACCCAATTCAGGATATCATGTAACTGCTCTGATTCCCGAAATATGTCCCAGAAGACCTATGTCTTGGTGAAAGCTACTGACCTGCCCTGAGCAGTATTTGTCAGGTCCTCCATTAGCCACATTAAAGAGAACCCGAGGTGTGTTTAAAGAATGTTATCTGCATACAGAGGCTGGATCTGCCTATACAGCCCAGCCTCTGTTGCTATCCAAAACCCCACTAAGATCCCCCTGCACTCTGCAATCCCTCATAAATCACAGCCATGCTATGAGGTTGAGTTTATATCTGTAGTGTCAACCTCAGCTGCTCCCCTGCCTCCTGCATAGCTCCGGTCCCTGCCCTTGTCCCTTCCCTCCAATCAGCAGGGAGGGAAGGGATGCAGGCGGGGACTGGAGTTCTGCAGGAGGCGGGGAGAGCAGCAGACTGACACTATAGAGAGATAAACACAGCCAGCTCTGACAAGCTGTTTGTCAGCAGCGTGGCTGTGATTTATGAGGGATTGAAGAGTGCAGGGGGACCTTAGGGGGGTTTGGGATAGCAACAGAGGCTGGGCTGTATAGGCAGATCCAGCCTCTGTATGCAGATAATATTCTTCAAACCCACCTCGGGTTCTCTTTAAGGCCCAGTGCACACCGGGCGGATCCGCCGGCCGAATCCGCCTGAAAATCCGCGTGGCTAATGTATCTCTATGGGCTGGTGCACACCGGCGGTTTGAGGTTTTTACCAAGCCGCAAACGTGCCTCTTGCTGCACGTTTGCGGTTTGCTTAATACCTCAAACCGCCGGTGTGCACCAGCCCGTAGAGATACATCAGCCACGTGGATGCTGATGCGGGGGCGGCCGGCGGATCTCATACAAAATCCGCTCGGTGTGCACCCAGCAAATATCGGCTCTCTGCTCCCAAAACCGCTAGCGTTTTGACGATCTGCTAGCAGTTTTGGTGTGCACTGGGCCTAAATCAAGTTACTTTACTGGCTTTTCCACCCCCAGAACTGAAGGTTTCTCTCCACCGACGCACCAGAATGCATTTGGCTGCTTTTAAAATGTGCCTCACAACTGACTTTCTATACATTTTCATGGTCTAAATGTTCAGCTGGTTCACAAGTAGTAGACAGAATTCAGGAGAAAAGGGAGCTGACCTGTCAGTAACATGTCGACTGGTTCATTTTAAGCTGCATACATTTGCATAATCCTGTATCAACTCTGAATTATTTGCATCTCATTGACTAGCCTTACTAACAACCAAACATTTAACATACATTGTTTTTAAACATGTAATATTTTCTATTTGTATAAAGCACTGTACTTATCCCTAAGGATACATGAACTGACTTGTGGCATAAGATTAGTACGATGTGCCTATATTTATCTTAAGAAATTATTGATACTTGCCTATTAAGCTGTCTTGCAGAACTGCTTTTCTGCTTCACGGACACAAAAAGAGTACACTGCAATTGAATCAGGGCTGTGGAGGCGGCACAAAAATCATTAGACTCCTCAGTTTATGAAACCACTGACTCCAGGTACCCCCAAAAATTGCTCCGACTGCTCAACTCCGACATCAAAACCCTGGACTGAATTGCAACTGATTCAACAAGAATCAGCTTCTCTGTTCCCTTCAGTGGTCTCTGTTCCATTTGTCTGCCGAAATTGATGTCGGAATGAACGAGGAGACTGAGGGAATCTCCTATCTGGTCTCTACCTGGTACCTATGCTGCAAGTGGTCTGAACAGCCCCCATTCAAAAATGAAACAGCAGAGGAAGTGGAGCCTGACCCTTCTCTCTCTGTCCTTCGGACAAGATTTAAGGCTGTTAGCTGACCTGGCCAGATAAGCACATTAGACCACAGGGAGCCAAGTTCACTTTACAGAAGTCAGGGGGATACGAATGCTGCCCTGGAACACGGTTTCATTCACTTAAAATAAATCAACGCTGGCACTCGAGTACAGAAGGGAGCAGCCGATTCATGATGAATCAGCTGCTATTTAATCGCAGTGTACTCTTTTTCTGCCCATCAGGCAAGGAAGCTGTTCTGATAGATGGCTTAATACGCAAGTACAAAATTGTTCTAATGCTGGGAATACACAATTAGATTTTTCAGCAGATTTCCTATCCGATCGATTTTCTTATCAATTTACATTCACTTCTATGAGAAATTGAACAGACAAACGATTGAAAAGAAGATCAAATTATCTATCGAAACAATCTATCTGCCAAAATATCTCATGGTGTATACTTAGCATAAGTCCCTTTCTGTTTTCCTGTACAGCAAGTGCTATAAACCATGTCGAACTTAACTGGATGTTCTGAAAAGTAAATAGAAGCCAAAAATCATTTTATCTGGCTGAGAAATGAATGGTGATTAAATTTTTTGGTTAAAAGTTGAAAGGACCATTACTTATGCTTGCTTTGAAACAGTCCTGCAAGTTCTGTGGGAGAGAGCATGGGGGCGAGACCTAGCACCAGCCCAGCTGTGACACTCCAGAAGACGCCCCTACACCCAGAAGAAGCACCTGGTTTTCCTCCTGTAGACCAAGGTGCATCTTATAGTCCGGTGCTTCTTTTGAAGCGGAAATACGGTTATTCGCTTCACAGGGCAACAGGCTATATGAAACTCATTTTCAACACCTGCACTGATCTATTCACTGGCAGGTAATGGACATTCCTTAATCTACTGACTAGCTAGCAATCGGACTGCCCCTATCTAGCAGATTCTGTTAGCAGCACTGAACAAGGCTTATTCTGGGTACACACTATGAGATTTTATGGTCGATTTACTGTCAGATGGATTATTTCCAACATGTCAGATTTGCTTTACGATCATTTTCTGATCGATTTCCTATTAAAGTTAACGGAATCAATCGGAAAATGCTCGGAAATCGGACATGTTGGAAATAATCCATCTGACAGTAAATCGACCATAAAATCTCATAGTGTGTACCCAGCATTAGGTCATATATACACACTAGCAGACTTGAGCCCATTTAAAAAGAGGCTCTAGGCCACCCTCACAACCCCCCTCCCGCTCGTGACCGCCGCATGTCAGTACGCATGCATGCGTCCCCCAGAGTGATTCCAGGCATGTTTAGAGAGGTTTTCTGAACATGCCTAGCGTTTTTTGGAGCGTTTTTGTGTAGCAGATTACAAATATTGTTACAGTAAAGCTGTTACTGAACGGCTTCTGTAACAAAAACACCTGGTAAACCGCTCTGATGTAGCGTTTTTCAGAGCGGTTTTCCACTTTCCTATACTTTAACATTGAGGCAGAAACACCTCAGAAATCTAAAAAATGCTGCAGCCCCCGAGTTTGCGTTTGTGGAAAAAACGAACCGCTCTGGTGTGCACCATCCCATTCACTTTCATTAGCCAAGCGGTTTTCCCTCTGGAAGGGTTTTTAAAAAAACGCTTCATAACCGCTCTGGTGTGCACCAGCCCTATTAAAGACAACTAGAGACAGTGATTTTCCTTTTGCATGACATTTAGAGCAACCCAGATCTTTTTCTCTTATCTTGGAAATTCACAGACTAGAAGGCAATTGGACTTTTTTCCCCCCCATATTCACCTTCAGCATCAGCAACCAAAAAAATTCAGGAATTTCTTTGAGCATAGAAAGGGCAAGTGGTACCAAAATGTTTCAAACTGAAAGCATCTTGAAGTGGCCTGAAATCCTTTGACTGGTAGAAGCCATCTAAAGGCATGGTGCACAAAGGGCTTTCTCACTTTCATAATACAGAACCTGGTTCATCATTAGGGATGAGCTTCCAAATGTGTTGGAACAGACATAGATGCGGACCGTGGCAGAGGGGAATAACTCACCCTGGTCGTTGTTTCTAGCTGCAGAGCTCCACGTCGCATCCTTCTCTTCGGCTGGAGGAGGAAGTATCGGAGTGATGGAGAGCTGCAGCCAGAGGCGCTGACCGGGGTGAGTTAACGCCCTCAGCTACGGGCCACATCTGGGTTTTTTTTCCGACACATTCATACTGGAGTTCTGAATTCAGAAGCCTATTCCTATTCATCCTCATATGAACAAATCACTAAAAGCAAATTTAAAAACCTTATGAAGTATGGCAGGTGCCTCCAGAGAAAGAGGTGTTGTGCAAGTCAAAGCAAACAAATGTGTACATGTACCTGTACCAGGATTGCAGGCCAAGAATATTCCATTAACAAGTGAAATGCAATTAGAATTATGTTGCGTCTTTATATACTCACGTTAGTTTCAACCTCTTTGCATGACCGGGCATAACGGGGACATAAAGCATTTTCACGCCTTGCACAACCATTGTTGGCTCTATTCCATATTTCTCCTACAAAGAAATGTATGCAAGTATGCAACTTTAAATTTCAAACATCTTATTTACTCTTGTAATGTTGGATAAGGCAGGATATAAATGTTAAGCATAATCACATAAAGTGTCTGATATTAGGTTTAACCTTGTCGTCAGCCTAGCTGAAGTATAGCTTGGTTAAATAAACAAAGGAATGCTTCCTGCTAAAGTGGTTTGCAAGTTATGCAAATTACCCAGATACTATACAACTGTCAGAATCTGTCCAGTCTATACAGGTATGCAAAATATGCAATTATCTATACATTCAAGCATCATTTTTTTGTGATAACATTGTAAAGGCGTTAGTACTACTATTTAAGATCATTTATACAGTTGGAATTTTAAGAGTCATAATACCCATCTCTGTATGTACCTAAATAGCAAAGTGACCAGTCACATTAATACCGCTGATGGGTGAAATACAACCATGCATTATCTTGTTACAATGGAACCTCTCCAGGGGTGGGATAGATTAGGCAGTAAGGGAACAGCGAGATCTTTGAGGAGATCAGAATTAGAATTGATTTTATTCGCCAAGTACGTCAATAGTCATACTGGAATTGGTTGTGGTACACATGGCATAGGTATTGTCCCATAGACAGACAGCTTGACAAACATAAAAATGTACATTTGGATGGGCATAGCAGCATACATTGGAGGTATATGGGAGGAGGGGGAGTGTTATGTGTGCAAACAGGAAATAGGAACAAGTACTAAATTCTGAGCAACTTTGACAAAATGTGAGGACTAAAAGTAAAGTAAAGTTCATCCTCATTTCTCATGGTGGTGTTCTCAGGGCGCATAGGTTAGTACCTACCACAAATGACCCAAGGAAGGACAACTAATGATCCTTTGACAGGATCACTTATGAATGTGGCAAACAAATGATCGCCTATCCCATCTCACTACTGTAGCATCATTTGTAATGCTAGCCATAAGAGAAAGTTGTCAGAACACATAGTGCACAGGGCTACATAACCATAGGGCAGTCAGGATGCTTATGCCAACCTCTGTCCACAGTCAAAATGGTCTACATATCAGTTACACTTCCAGAAGTTTTCTCTAGTGAGTAGAGTCCTTTATTGCTGTGCCAGAGTTCATGGGATTTCCCCTTACTTTCAATAACAGGTGGCTAGACGCATCTTGATTGCCTCTGTTATGAGTAGTAATAATTTCGAGGTAATGCAGAATTATGCACATATTCAGTACATGTAAATTTATGCGGCCTGAAAATGGACTACAAGAAGGAAGAAGAGGTGGGATTTAAATGGTCAGTTTTCAAGCTACATAATTTTACATACTTCAGCATCAACTCTGGATTATTTACACTGCACGGATCATCCGTAGTATATACTACAATAAAAGTTTGGAAAGTGCTTTTACCCTATAGGACTCAAAGCTCATCAACTATCCTTTTGAAGAGTACCTTCGGTAAAACGGACAGAGCAAGTTATAACAGGCTCTGTGAAAATGATGGAGGAATGGGGGGAGTCACGGGGTACTTACCTGTCCTGGAATCATCTCCTTCAGGCAGATGATCACTCCTCCTCCCCTTGGATTTGGGCCTGGCAATTTTTTTGCCAGACTGGCCACACTCGCCCGTGTGGCCGCAGCCTGCCACCAGCTTGGCAGCCGTGGCCCGATTAGTAGCTGCCGCCAAGCTGGGGGCAGATCGCTGTCATGCAGGCGGAGGTTTCCAAAGATTTTTGACAGTCTATGGAAACATGGCAGTTACCGCAACCAGGCGGTGGGGTGGCAGAGCGTCACGTGAGTATCACGTGATCACGTGAGTATCCTTAACACCCCCAAGCATGATCATGACAGGCTATGTCATTTTTGCCTCAAGTACTTTTTAAAGGACAACTTAAGTGAGAAGAATATGGAAGCTGCAATATTTATTTCCTGTTAAACAATACCAGTTATCTTGCAGCCCTGATAATCTATTTGCCTGCAGTAGTGTCTGAATCGCACCAGAAAGAAGCATGCCGCTAATCTTGTCGGTTCTGCCAATAATGTCAGAAACACGTGATCTGCGTCATGCTTGTTCAGGGTCTATGGCTAAGAGTATTATGCTGGGAATACATGGCTCGATTCTGAGCCATTGAGATGGCTCAATAGATAATTTCCGACATGTCCGATCTCCAGCCCGATCGTTTCCCAGCTCCATTCCGCATCGACCACAATGGAAAAAGATAACAAAAAATGAGCGGAAGATAAAAGAAGCCCCTGCGGAATCGATCGAGCGGGAAAATCAAGCTCCAAAATCGAGCCGTGTATGCCCAGTATTAGAGGCAGAGGATCAGGACAACCAGGCAACTGGTATTGCTTAAAAGGAAATAATTATGGCTCCCTCCATATACCTCTCACTTCAGTTGTCCTTTAAATATTTAGCAGCTATTTACTAGAAACATAACAGTTTATATCAGTATAAAACCCGGACATAATATTCAATAAAAACACGGTTTCCTACTTTTTATAGGCCATACGGTTATCATATTTGCTTTTGTGCATAAGTATTATTCATTTAGAAATTACCGTATTTTCCGGACTATAAGACGCACTTTTTCTCCCCCAAAAGTTGGAAGAAAAAGTCCCTGCGTCTTATAGTCCGAATACAGGGAATCCCCGACCTACAGATCACCCGCCGAGAGGAACCGCCGACCCGCCGCAACCTCGGGGATTCCCTGTATTCACGGTGTCCTGCCGTCAGCCTGTAGGAAGGAATCAGCGGCAGCCGCTATCACTCACCTAATCCAAAGAGTGCCTGCGGCGATCAGCTGCTGTTCCCTCCTTGCCGCTGGTCTTCTCCGGGTCCCCGATGTCCTCCTCGCCCCCGCACTGCAATAAGAAATCATCGGCGGTAGCTGCAGGCATCACTCACCTCATCCGGCGGCGATCGGCTGATGTTCCCTCCTTGTCGCTGGACTTCTCCGGCTCCCCGATGTCCTCCTCACCCCCCGCACTGCAAAAAGAAATCAGCGGCGTTAGCCGCAGGCATCACTCATTTCATCCAGCGGCGATCGGCTGCTTCTGCCTCTTTCACTCCTTCTCCTTAGCGGCAGCACTTCCTGGTCAGACGCGACCAGCCGCTAAGGACAAGGAGTGAAAGAGGCAGAAGCAGCCGATCGCCGTTTGAGGAAATGAGTGATGCCTGCGGCTAACGCCGCTGATTTCTTTTTTGCAGTGCGGGGGCGAGGAGGACATGGGGAGCCGGAGAAGACCAGCGGCAAGGAGGGAACACCAGCCGATCGCCGCCGGATGAGGTGAGTGATGCCTGCGGCTACCACCGCAGATTTCTTTTTTGCAGTGCGGGGGCGAGGAGGACATCGGGGACCCGGAGAAGACCAGCGGCAAGAAGGGAACAGCAGCTGATCGCCGCAGGCACTCTTTGGATTAGGTGAGTGATAGCGGCTGCCGCTGATTCCTTCCTACAGGCTGATGGCAGGACACAGGGGCATGGGAGCAAAACGCAAAGAGGGGCCACCTGGAGCCAGACAAAGAAGGGGATTGGAGGCAGACACAGGATGGGCAGTGGGCAAGAAAGGTGGACAGGTGGCAGGCTCAGGTGGACAGGGGGAAAACCCGGACAGGTGTCAGGCTCAGGTGGACAGGGGGCAGGCACAGGGTGACAGGGAGCAAACACAGATGGACAGGAGGCAGGCACAGGGGGCAAACACAGATGGACAGGAGGCAGGCACAGGGGGCAAACACAGATGGACAGGAGGCAGGCACAGGGGGCAAACACAGATGGACAGGAGGCAGGCACAGGGGGCAAACACAGATGGACAGGAGGCAGGCATAGGAGGTAGACAGATGTCAGCCACAGGGGGACAGTAGGCAGACTTAGAGAGGTACAGTTGACAGACACAGGGGGACAGGAGGCAGACAGGTGGCAGACACAGGGGGACAGGAGCCAGACACAGAGAAGGAAAGGTGACAAACTCAGGGTAATTGGAGGCAGACACAAAGGGAGAGAGGAGAGGACACAGAGGACAGGAGGAGAACACAAAGAGGGACAAGAGGAGGACACCATGGGGGTTACAGGAGGAGATTGGGGGGAGAACATCTATAAGACACCCCTGCACCATAGGCGCACCAGGTTTAGTATATATATTTTTTTCCTGGGTTTTTGCCCTCTAAACCTAGGTGCGTCTTATAGTCCGGAGCGTCTTATAGTCCGAAAAATACGGTATACGTTCTCAAAGAGCTGACTTTGCATTTTATTTATAACTGCTTTATTTATCTAACATAAGCAGAAATGCTTTCTGATTGTCTGACATTGTTCAGCAGAGCCTGCAGTGTCGCAGTGTCACAGTGTCAGAGAAGTGTTTATAAATTCTTGACTTGATACAATTAAATGCAAGATAACATTATCTGCACTTCGGATGCATCCATCCTTGCTGGCAGGGAACTTCTAAGTTCTGTGTGTAACCTTTGAATGCTGTTCAAGTAAGAAAAAAAAATGCTGGTTGTATATAATATGCTGTAAATAATCTTTTAGAGCAAGGAAGAAATGCTGGGCTTCATTCTGCTTTAAATAACAGAACATATCCAGTTTTCCTGCACTAAGAGAGCATGAAATTTCACACCTAAATTGAAATACAAAGAAGTATTTCTAAAAATGCCCCCCCCCCCTTCCCAGACAAGGAGACCTGACTGCTCGTTCATAGAGCCCTGCTGTCTCTTGTAATGCTTTGATCAGGTACACTGTAATGAATGGAAAATTGGGTTTGAATCTTTTGAGAGCAGAGATGTGGCTATACACTATATGGATTGGGGTTACAAACCACTAGGTAAGCGGACAGCATTTAAAGGTTAAAAATGAAAAAAACAAACAAAAAAACAAAACAAAAACAGAACACAGCTATGGTAATCCATAATCCAATTAAACATTCTTACTCTGACAGCATTAATGAAGTCCAGTAAAGTAAAGTCTTCCTTGCCATAGATTGTCCATCTGTCCCAGATTGTGAACGAAATATCATTTCTGCAAGATGAAAAACAAACAGTGTGCAGCTACATTACTGATAGCTATTGCTTTAAAGAGAACCCGAAGTGGGTTTGATGAATATGATCTGCATACAGAGGCTGGATGTGCCTATACAGCCCAGCCTCTGTTGCTATCCCAAACCCCTTTAAGGTCCCCCTGCACTCTGCAATCCCTCATAAATCACAGCCACGCTGCTGACAAACAGCTTGTCAGAGCTGGCTGTGTTTATCTCTATAGTGTCAGTCTGCTGCTCTCCCCGCCTCCTGCAGAACTCCAGTCCCCGCCTGCATCCCTTCCCTCCCTGCTGATTGGAGGGAAGGGACGGGGGCAGGGACCGGAGCTATGCAGGAGGCGGGGGAGCAGCTGAGACTGACACTACAGATGTAAACACAGCCTCACAGCATGGCTGTGATTTATGAGGGATTGCAGAGTGCAGGAGGACCTTAGGGGGGTTTGGGATAGCAAGATAGGCTGGGCTGTATAGGCAGATCCAGCCTCTGTATGCAGATAACATTCTTTAAACACACTTCGGGTTCTCTTTAAGTAAGAAAGAATTTATGATTCTGTAGTTCTGTATGTTAAATCTGAACAGCAGTAGATTGCCATTTTTCTCCTAAAACACCAACAAGTACAGGAACATTGAAGTGCCTGTTTAAAACATGTAATGCTGCTGGCAGAAGTTCTTAAAGGACACCTAAAGTGAGAAGGATTCTGCCATATTTATCTCTATTTAAACAATGCAAATTGCCTGGCTGTCCTGCTGAACCTCTGACGCTAATGCTTTAAGACATAGACCCTGAAAAAGCATGCAGATCAGATGTTTGACTGGACATACCAAATGCTGGTTTCAAGTGTGTGAGTCAGACATTACTGATACATGAAAGATTGGCAGAACTGCCAGGCAACTGCTATTGATTAAAAGAAATTACTATGGCAGCCTCCATATCCCTCTCACTTCAGGTGTCCTTTAAAGGACAACGATCACTTGACTTTTTTTTTATTTTTTATTTTTTTAAAGGTGTTTGTGTCTCATGGCATGTTCATATAGTTTTTTTTAATTTAAAGTACAACTGAAGCAAGTGGGATATGAAGGCTGCCATTTCCGTTTAAGCAATACAAGTTGCCTGGCTAACCTGCTGATCCTCTGCCTCTAATACTTTTAGCCATAGACCCTGAACAAGCATTTGCAGATCAGGCGTTTCTGAAATTATTGGCAGCTCTGAGAATATTAGCTGCATGCTTGTTTCAGGTATGTGATTCAGACACTACTGCATCCAAATAGATCATCAGGATGCCAGGAAACTGGTATTGTTTAAAAGAAAATAAATATGGCAGCCTCCATATTCTTCTCACTACAGTTGTGCTTTGAAGTTCACGGTGGAGAGCGGCTTGCAGTGTCTTGGTAGCAAGATAAGCAGACAATCTGACTTCTATGTGCATTCTGGGCACTTTAGTGTGGAGGAAGAGGTGACACCTGAGATGTAGAGCGGCCTGTAGCATTCGCTACATCCTAATTGGCGAAACAAAGGCAGAGGTAAGGTATAGTTCAGTAGCTGTGCTACATCAGATCTTAGGAAAGCTTCATAGTATACAGGCAGATGAGCTGCTGACCAAATGAATCACAGGAAATATTTCAAACTGAACTGTACACTCAAGTCATATGGTTTTGTGAATGATATGGTTGGTCCTGCTCCCTTTGTCATATAAACATGGTCTTTGCAAGGTTTGATGGATTGCCTGGTGAGATTCCATATAGAATAGAAGCTAAAGTAAAGAGGAAACCCTGAAGACAGAATATGGGTGACACACCAGGAGCCAATGTAGTGTAAATATGCAATCTTGTGCAATCAAGATTTTATCATTAGTGGACATCCTAATGGGTAAATAAGAGGCTTCCAGTGGATGATAACATTTTTTTTAACAAAACTAAAATGTAGCAAGTGTTTATCTTAGTTCCAGATATGACACAATTGAAGTAGACCATAAAACATTAATGACAACATTTTGGCACATGCAGACCTCAGTAAGTGGACCTATGTCCAAAAAAACAATGTCATGAGCCTTTTGTTAAAGGTCAACTGTAGTGAGAGAGATATGGAGGCTGCAATATTTATTTTCTTTTAAGGTAGCCATACACTGGTTGATTTGCCATCAGATTCGACCAACAGATAGATCCCTCTCTGATTGAATCTGATCAGAGAGGAATCGTATGGCTACCTTTACTGCAAACAGATTGTGAACCGATTTCAGCCTGAAACCGTTCACAATCTGTTGTGGTGGTGGTGCTGCCGCCGCTCCCCATGCCCGCATACATTACCTGCTCTGCCGGCGCGACTCCAGTCTCCGCTGTCTTCTCCGCTCTGGTCTCCAGGTCCAGCATGCTTTACTTCTTCCTGCCCGGCAGGAAGTTTAAACAGTAGAGGGCGCTCTACTGTTTAAACTTCCTGCCGGGCGGGGGCGTGGCCGCAAGCTCATGGTGTGAGGACGCGTGTCGAGTGAGCTCCCGTCCAGCTAGTACTTTACAGCTATCCTGACTGCAAATTACTTCTCCCAACCTCTCCCTAAAGTGGCTGAAGATACGCCTAACCTCCCACTAGCCATGACGACCCCCCGAGTCTCCGCAGCTGCTGCCAAACTGGAGAAATTCCGCCGCGGGAACCAAGATGGCGCGGACGCGCCGCCATCCCCAGTCCTGGATGAGGAAACTCCGGAGTCCCCGGAGCCAGAACAAACAACACCCACACTGGCGCAAGTGCTTACAGCCATTGCAGACTGCCAAGCTAGTCTGGCCGCCATCACCACCACATTGGGCTCAGTCCGGGCGGACGTTACCTTCCTCCGACAAGACCTGGGCGCCTTAAAGGACCGCGTGGGAGAATCCGAAAAACGTATCAGCGACCTGGAGGACACAGTACGCCCGCTCCAAAGGGAGCTAGGACAGGTACAAAAAACAACAAAGGCCACATCAGATCGCCAGGAAGACCAGGAGAACCGCCAAAGGCGCTCAAACGTTAGAATTGTAGGCCTGCCTGAGAAGGCCGAAGGCAATACACCGGAGCAGTTCACAGAGGAGCTGCTGAAATCTCTCTTTGGCAGTGAAACTTTCTCCCACGTCTTTGTGGTCGAACGGGCCCACAGGATCTCCCCCAAGATCCCAGCTCCAGGTCAGCCACCCCGTACTTTCATCTTTAAACTTTTAAATTATAGAGACCGAGACGCAGTTCTGCGCGCCGCGCGAGAAAAAGGCGCCATAACATACGAAAGCACCACAATCTCATTTTATCCTGACTTTACTACGGAGGTGCAAAAACAAAGGGCCAAATTTGCTACAGTCAAACGTAAGCTGCGAGACCTGCAACTTAACTATGCCATGCTATACCCGGCTCGTCTCAGGATCCTGGCAGATGGGAAATCGCACTTCTTTACCGACCCGGAGGATGTCTTCACCTGGGTGGACAACCGTAATAAAAATGCCCGGCGCTCCTCGCCGCAACGCTGAGGTACTGTACTTTACCAATTTATCTGCTCCTCTTGAGCCGTGGCCCTATGTGGGTGCTCATAATACCTTTACTTCCCAGCTCCCAAATGTCCAGGAAGGTCTAATCGATCACCTTTGCATAAGAGACTCTGGACTTCCCACAAGACTGTTTATATCTCTTCCCCTGGGGAAAACAGACTATACTCTGTAGCCACAACCATGCAGCTCTGGAACACTGATACCTTCTTCTACAAGCACCCTAATAGCATCACTTAACTGCTGGAACATTGTCACTAAAGAGGCTGCTTTCTCTATATGTGTGTCTTAATCCTTTCCCCACTGAAATGCTCCCCCCCCCCCCCCCCATAACGTACATCATTGATGGCTAAGCTAACTCTCACTAATCAATACTCATGAATGCTGAATATATGCCACTGTTGATGCAAACTAAAGGATTACCATCTCCGTGTTAAAGCACTGTAATTGCCGTAAATAGTTATACTATAAGCTGGACGGTCCTGCTTTACACAGTCCTACCACCACCCCACCTTATTCTGTTTATATTTGTGTAGAGACTAAGTTACGTGCTGGCTCATATTCGTGAGTCAGTTGGTAGAGCTAAATTGCCCCTACTGGCTCACTTGACCTGGCACGTTTTTATGATTGGGTCTAAGCTTCACTTAACCGTTATAGTGAAGCAGGGTGTTTGCTTGGGTTTGTTTTTATTAGTTATGTTGCTTTCTAAGTTACTCATTGACCGCATAAGGATCCTGTTTTCTACAACACAGTTCAAGTATAATACTACCAGGATGTATACCCTTGTTCTCTCCTCTCTACCCCGATGCCCTCGTCAAATGCACACGTTGTACTTTAGATGGCTAGAAACACCAATAACCTGAATATCATATGTTGGAATGTGAGGGGTTTAAATGATTCTATCAAACGCTCCACGGTGTTGAGTTATGTAAACAAAAAGAAACCAGATATCCTTATTCTAATTGAGACCCATATTACAGGCAGCAAACTAAAAACACTGGAGAAACAGTGGGTGGGCAGGGCATACCACTCTGAATTCTCCCAATACTCTAGGGGAATATCTATTCTCATCAGGAAGTCTGTCCCTTTCCAATCCCATGCTGTCAAAATTGACCAATACGGCAGATTCATCTTTCTATACGGCCTGCTATACAACAAGCCTATAACGTTACTTACCTTCTACATCCCTCCCCCCTACTCCTCACTACTTCTTAAAGAAGGTCTGGCCTTCACATCAACATTACCCCTATGTCCCAGTATCTGGATGGGCGACTTCAACATGGTCTGTAACCCTGCCATGGACAGACTTCCTGCTGCATTGAATAAACCAACCGCTTTTGCCCATTTAATGTCTGAAATGTCCCTTATTGATGTCTGGAGATATCTACATCCCTCATCTAAACAATACTCATGCTTCTCAGCCTCATACAACACCTTATCCAGACTAGACTACTTCTTTGTCTCCAAAAATTTGCTGCCAGTAATAAGGTCCACGGAGTTCCTCCCCCGTATAGTTTCCGATCACTCCCCAATCTGTATGACAATATCCTGGGAAGACACACCCACGCAATTTATCTGGAAATTCAACCCCTTCTGGCTATCTCTATTCACCTCGGATGATTGGTTAATTGATAAAATAACATCTTTTTTCCATATACACAGAGAGGAAAAAGATAAAGCACTTGTCTGGAATACTTTCAAATCCTACCTCAGAGGTCTTCTCATAAGTGCGGTGTCACACTACAAAAAAGAAACTAATAAATCCATTCTTAAACTCCAGGCTAATATTCCGCTACTAGAACAAGCCTACATTTCAGATCCCTCTGAGGTGAATGAGAGCGCCTGGAAAAGGGAACAAGCTCACCTTTCTGGTATATTAAAGGGGAAAGCACACGCAAAAGCCTTTTTCTACAAACAAACATTCTATGAACAGGGTGAAAAAACTGGCACAATACTGGCCAGAATGGCCAAGGTAAGAAACTCCACAGGCTTTATCAGTAGCATTAAAGATGCAACGTCCTTAACAATCACAGGTCCAGTTTTAATAAATAAGTGTTTTGCCACTTATTTTCAAGATTTATACACCGCCAAATCTGTTTTTACACGCGAGGAGGCCGAGATCTTCCTATCTGAAATTTCCCTCCCCCGCCTTACCCCAGAACAAGTAGAATTACTCGATGCACCCATCTCCTTAGAGGAATTAGAACTCGCTCTCCATTCGCTTCCCAATAAAAAAGCCCCTGGAATAGATGGTATCCCTAGTGAAGTTCTCAAAAGATTCTCTGAAATTATTTCAACCCCTCTCCTCCAAACATTCCAATTTGCCTTCGAGCAGGGCACCCTACCGGCCTCCATGCGTACCGCCCTTATTATTCTGATCCCCAAACCTGGAAAAGATCTATCACAATGCGACTCCTACCGACCCATCTCCTTACTCCCAACTGACGTTAAAACCCTGGCCAAAATACTAGCTGCACGACTGAGCAAAGTCATCCTATCCCTTATCCATGATGATCAAACTGGCTTCATGCCTGGCAAAAAAACCTCTCTTAATATCAGAAGGCTATATGCTAATCTTCAAGCCAACCACATAAACAAAGGAAACAGAGTTGTGGTCTCTTTAGATGCCGCTAAGGCATTTGATGCTGTAGAATGGCCGTTCCTATTAGCCACACTTTCCAGGTTTGGGTTTGGTGATAACTTCATCAGATGGGTGCAAATTCTTTACACAAATCCTATGGCCCAGATCTGTACCAATTCAAATATCTCAGACCCTTTCCCTATAGGCCGGGGGACAAGACAAGGCTGCCCCCTCTCGCCCTTATTATATGCTCTCTCTGCCGAACCATTGGCATGCAAGATCCGAGCAGACCTACGAATAGAAGGCCTCAAAATAGGCAATATCGAGGAAAAAATCAGTCAATACGCAGATGATACTATCCTATACCTAGCAGACCCCCATAATTCACTCAAAGCTTCTTTTGAACTAATTACAGAAATGGGGGAATATTCAGGTTTATCAATCAATTGGAGCAAATCTGCCATTCTTTCCCTTGATGGTCTGGAGATCTCGGCCTCCTCGCTAGCATGCCCCCTTCAACCTGTTACATCCTTCAAATATCTTGGAGTAGTAGTCCAATCCTCTGTAGCTAAATACTATCAGGACAATGTCACCCCCTTATTATCACTCACTCAAAATAAACTATCCTCTTGGACAAAACTACCATTATCTGTTA
The DNA here is from genome assembly GCF_040937935.1 of Hyperolius riggenbachi. Taxonomy (NCBI): domain Eukaryota; kingdom Metazoa; phylum Chordata; class Amphibia; order Anura; family Hyperoliidae; genus Hyperolius; species Hyperolius riggenbachi. The sequence continues at coordinate 277,758,447 of NC_090646.1, forward strand.
TGGGTCGAACTAACCTAATTAAAATGGTCCTCATGCCTAAAATTCTATATATACTACACAACTCGCCGGTACATTTACCTCCACCCTTCTTTAACAAACTCAGATCCCTCTTCCTATCTATAGTCTGGAATAAATCCCGGGCCAAACTCAGACACGCAATACTACAATGTCCTACCTCTCTGGGTGGAATAGCTTTACCATCCCCACACCTGTATTACATTGCCTCCCAACTAGAACAGCTTGCCCACTGGTTTGTAACAAATTCTCTGCAATCACCTGAACTGCTTGGCTTTTCCTCCATAGACAGATCCAACAACTTACCCTTTGCTCTATTAAAAGGCACCCTCACCTCTCAATCCCCCTCAAACACTATTTTACTCCAAGCTTCCAAAGTCTGGCGCACCGCAAACAGATTAATGTCCTCCCCGGTCTGGGAATCCTACACCCCTTTGTGGCACAACCCTAAACTCCCTGAACTACTTAAACTCAATAATGCCAACCGATGGGCAGATAGGGGCATCCACTACATGGGTCAAATAATCAAGCAATCAACCCTCCTTCCTTTCCCTGACCTCCAAAGTCAATATTCACTACCCCCACAATTCCAATACATGTATCTACAACTGAGACATGCCCTGGGCTCACAATTCCCTAATGGACTTCCACCCACTGAAAACTCAATCCTAATGGATTTCCTCAAAGATGGCCCCCTCCCTCACCATATCGGTATCCTATATAATACACTCAATGAACAGATTTCAGATCCGATAGTGGAAAACTCCAAAAGAAAATGGTTACATCTAGATGTTCAATTAGATGCAGAAGAGTGGGAAGACTGCTTACTAGCTACTCGCTACGTATCTCCCAGCATTAGAGACCGTCTGTCCCAACTCTATATAATCCACCAAAGCTACCTTACTCCCAACCGCATCTCAAAAGACGCCCCAAATGCATCAAACTCCTGCCCTAAATGTGCACTGTCCGACCCCTCATTTTTACACCTTTTATGGCTTTGCCCCCCAATTGCTGACTTGTGGAAACAAGTTGTGAACTTCCTTCATGACACTATGGGCTCCCCAGCCTCCTTGGACATTAAAAGCTGTATCCTCAACATATACGACCAAGATATAAATAAGTTTGACAAACACTTTTTAGTGGAAACGTTATTCATGCTCAAACTATGCATAGCTTTTCGATGGTTATCTCCCACACCCCCCACGTTTCTAGACTGGAAAATTAAGGTTAAAAACTCTCTTCCTCTAAAAAAATTAGTATATCAGCATAGGGGTTGCCCTTCTAAATTTAATAAGATCTGGGATAGATGGACGAACAATAATACCTGAATAGCATGTCTTTCACCTATAAGATCCTCACAAGTTAATGCCTACCGCTCTCGGGCTTTCTGCCTGACTACTTCGCTTCTCTCAGGAGAAAACCGCCTATTAACCAAGTGGAGATTTACCTGTTTCCTATCCCCTAACCCCACAACCAACCACCCCCTCTTTTCTCGTTCTGGCCTTAGAATCTACAGGATGGATATTTAGGTATACTCTACCTAAACACACTTTATATCAAATCCCTTACTTACACTTGATACTGTGTCTACTTGATGTATGTTGGCTTTAAGACTCTGTAAATTTATATGTACTGTTCAGACATTACAACTGCTTGTACTTGTTTGTATACTCTATATACTCTGTAATGCCTCTTTTTTATTCAATAAACCTTTTGGTCAATTTAAAAAACTTCCTGCCGGGCAGGAAGAAGTAAAGCATGCTGGACCTGGAGACCAGAGAAGACAGCGGAGACTGGAGTCGCGCCGGCAGAGCAGGTAATGTATGCGGCTCTATTGCATCGGTCGTCGGGTACTCGAACGCCGCTAGCGACGCGCTCCCTACCCGCAGGCGATCGCCGGTAATTTTCCGCACGGAGCGATCGGACGAAATGGATCGAAATTCGGCGTGTAGTGCGAACGATTGGCAGCAGATTCGATCCCAGTGATCGAATCTGCTATCGAAACGGCGGCAAATCGGGCCAGTGTATGGCCAGCTTTAAGCAATACCAGTTCCCTGGCTGTCCTGCTGATCCTCTGTCTCTAATACTTTTAGCCATAGACCCTGAACAAGCATGCAACAGTTCAGGTGTTTCTGACATTACTATCAAATCTAACAAGATTAGCTGCATGATTGTTTCTTGGATCATTCAGAGACTACTGCAGCCAATAGATCAGCAGGACTGCCAGGCAACAGCTAAATACGGCAGCTATCATATTACTCTCAATTCAGTTGTCCTTTAAAGGCTTGTGATGCACCATTCTATTGCCATATACCATTAAGTCTCATGTAGATTGTGATAATCTGTGACTTGCTAAGTATAGGCACATTTACAATAACAGGTATATTAAATACGGTAATACTCAAGCTAAATAACCCATGTCCAAACAAAAAACTCTAAGGCAGGGAGCACACTTATCAGAATCAAGGGCATTTTGCCGCATGCAAAAAAACATGCACCGCCGTACAGTCCATTGATTTGAATGGCCCGTCCACGCGCATTCCCAATTCCAATATAATTTATCAAATAAAATAGAATGTGGAAAAGGCAATTGAAAACATGATCGCGGGGCACCGGAAACGCCTAAAAAAATGCAATAAGTGTGCCTCATAGAATTCTCCAATGAGTTCTGGTTGAACTGGATGGCCGTAAGTATTTTTTCAACTCAAATAATTAAAAACAAAACAAAAACAAACAAACAAAAAAATGAGATGAGTACTTCTTTAAAGATAAGATTTCTTTGGAGTAGATTTCTCTTTAGATAAAATGTCTTTTTAAAACTACTAAAAATAGAGTGAAATAAATGAAAGCTTTTTTTTTTATACTTTACCTGATGCGTGTTTTTTTCACTTCTGCAGTTTCGGTGAACACAATTATTGGTATGGCAAGATTAAAGAAACAATTTTTATAAGCTTCAAACGGATGACCACCAACAACTTTAATCAATTCCAGGGCCACCTGAAAAAGAAGATATAAAATTAGATTTTCATTCATGTTCGACATTTTATTTGTTTAAGAGAGTTCTAGGACCAGCCCTTGTGAGAGACCCGATTTATGGCTTTTTTTGTGTAGAGAGACTGGCTCTGGACTCAGGAAGCCATCAATCTCGTCTCTCCCAAGGGCTGATCACATATGGCTGGAGAAGACCATGTGATCAGCTGTGTGTAGAATGCTGCAGTTCTTTCAGCTGGGTCAGCTTATACAAGCAGCACACAGCATTATAGAAGGTGGATGGCAGCGCTCTCTGCACTATAGGAAAAACCACAGCGGCATACAAAATTTTTTTTTCAGTATTTATATAGCGCCGACATATTACGCAGCACTGTACAGAGTAGATTGTCTTGTCACTAACTGTCCCTCAGAGGGGCTCACAATCTAGTCCCTACCATAGTCATATGTATATGTATCATGTAGTGTATGTATCATAGCCTAGGGCCAAATTAATGGGAAGCCAATTAACTTCTCTTTATGGTTTTTTTGGGAATGTGGGAGGAAAACTGCGTGCCCGAAGGAAACCCACACAGACAGAGGCAGAACATACAAACTCCTTGCAGATGTTGACCTGGCTGGGATTCAAACCGGGGACCCAGCACTGGAAGGTAAGAGCATCAATTGCTACACCACCGTGCTGCTACTTCAAAGGGGGTGTGGCATAATCCGGACGTGGACACAGACAGAGCGGGTGACTTCTGAGTACATTAGGTACGCACAGTTGTTAGAGTGATATATTTACTTTTTAAAGAGGCAGTGACATATCTAGAGTTTAGGTCTGCTTTTAAGGGCTGGTTCCCAATGCAAGCACTTTTCTAAGCGCCAGTGATTTGAAAAGCTCTTGCTAATGTAATGTTCTTACTTGAGCAATGTGATTTTTTTTAAAACCACCTGTAGCATTACATTAGCAAGAACTTTTCAAATCATTGATGCTTAAAGCAGAAATCCAGTGACTATTGCACACTGTATGGAACTTCTTGTTGTATAAATATATAATTATCTGCAGGTATTTTTCAGCTAAATCTCTCCCAGAGCTTTGTGCCCACTGACTTCCAGTGCATAGCCCTGCCCCCTTTTCAGCAATCTATTAAAGACAGACAAAATGCCAAAGGGGCAGGGCTACATGCCGGAAGTTGGCAGGCTCGAAGCTCTGGGAGAGGTTAAGATGAAAAAACCAGCAGGTAACTATATGGTTATACTACAAGAGGATCCACATAATGTGCAAAATTCAGTGGATTTCTGCTTTGGCAGTGTGAACCAGCCCTTACACAGCTTTCTGATTTTATCTCAACAGAGACCACCATCTACCAATTTTGCGTGTAGTGCCAACTACTGGTGAATTCAAGTACTGTGGGGCAGAAATAAAGTTATTCCTTATGGGAACTATTGTAGATCAACCAGTTTTCTGCTGCCAGAGGCCTTTTTGACACTTATTTTTAATAAACCCAGACCAGTAGAAATGGATTACTGCAATCAAAGCCCTTTAACAACATAATTAAAAGACTGAAGAACATTTGTACCATATTCCATCTTGGGCTTCTTGACCAATTCACAACATTATCTATGCAAAAGTTTCAGGTGACAAGTATTGAATTAGTGCAAACCTGTTCAGGCTGAAATGTATGTTGAAAGCATAATACTGGGCAATACTGGATAGATTGACTGGCTTCCAGTGCTGTTGTGCCCAATCTAAGCTTGATTTCTATCATGCAAGGAATAATAAGAGGTTAAACACACATTTCAGATAGATAAACTAGCAATATTCAATTTGAACACAGATACCCTTCTGAACTAAAAGGGTTTTTTATATGCAGTATACATGTTTGATCTTTTAATGTTTACAGTAATTTTAAGTGAATATCCAGACAACCCTGTCTGATCTTATAATTTTGCACAGAATGTAGTGAGTTGGTCAAGAAGCCGATCTGGCGATATGGGAAGCTGACATTTTATTTTGTTTGGTTATGAAAATCAGTGACATTTTCTTTCATGTTATGCTAGTATATGGTGACTAACCAGGCCAGACACAGCAGCTGTGGCTGTAGCAATAGCAGGGATTATCTTTCCGGCAATACGCTTGGTCTTCAGGCGGTCGGCTGGCTCGATGTTGTACATTTTGGCCCGTAAGTTGGAAGCTGATGTAATGAAGTTGATATGCTCATTGCGGTCATCATCTTTCTCAAATGATAAAGGCTTCATATGAAGGTCATCTAGCAAAAAACAAAAAAACAAAAACAAAATAAACTTAACAGTGTATTTTGTGTATTTTGAGTGAAAGGTGTTTCTGAGCTGTGGAAAGGGCCCTCAGCAGTGGGGTGAAACACAAACACAGTAAGAACATGCAAACGCCAAGGAGAACATTTTGTTATATGTCAATTCAGGGTCTCTATTTGCTTGACACAGAGATTTGACAACTGCTTAGTTTAAGATAGAATGTATACCTATGAAAAGAAAAATTCAACCTCATAAAATTGCTATGAAACTAGTTTGGTTCTGCATACATATTTCCTTAATTTAATATTTTAAAAATGATCTTTTCATTCACTCTGCAGCCAGACAAGACTTTCCAAAATTGACAATTCGCTCAAACTGTGCCTCTCTGCAGGATTTTTGTTGCAATATGGGCGTCCAGAAACATCCACCTTACTGGAGTAAGAAGTAAAGCCTCATACACCCATACTAGGCATACCACCAGTGGAGATCGATACCTGATCCCTCAAGAGACATGGTTGGTCCGGGGCTAAGGGCCTGAGCCCGAACACTAAAAAGGCACCGCAGGAGACTTGGGCGCAGCCGGCGCCACCATAGGCCATAATAGGTATTACGGCTATAGCAGCGCACAGAGTGTAACTTCGGCGCCGTCAGAAGACGGAGCTGAAGTTACAATTAAAACACTGTAATTACTAATAATTACATCATTCCCCGCTATCCATGGCGGCCCAAAGGGGGAATAGTATCTAACACGGCCGGGACTTGTGCAACAGCAGGATCAGCCATATACCGGCTGCATCCTGCGCCCAAGTCTCCCAGTGGCGATTCTTCTCGATGCCCTGAGCCCACTGATGCCGTTGTGTAACTGAAAAGCGGACACAACTGCGTCAATGGGCTCAGGCCCTAATTGAAGTGTATTAGCCTGCAGCCTAACAACGTGTTCTGTTCCTGTGCATGGAGCGGAGCAGCAAGAGTGTGAAATTCTGTGGCGGGCTGTATAAGTAGAAAGAAAACGATGCTCTCGGCCATTGCACACCTGAAGCTATTCGCCAGGCAGATCGCTGGCTTAGTATCAGAGAAGGGTCGGGGTCTGTTGTACACGCTCTAGATTATTGGCATAGGCGGTCATTAACAACCACCTCAGCCGAGTTTCATCTAGCATGTGTACAGGGCTTAAAGAGCGCATTGCAGATGTCACTGACACTCATTTTCAAAATCTGGATCTGTCCACTGACTTGTAGTTAACGCTGCAACACCCATCTGGACATTTCTGTTAACCTTCCTGGCGTTCAATTTCCTCAGGATTGCTGTACAAAAAGTGATCCAATTAATTTACATAACCTTTTTTTTCCTGTAACTTGCCAAAATGTGTCTAGCAAGGGTCTAGTATAACATGTATGCAAATCAGAATCACATGTTAAAATTGATTGAAAACCACAAATTGGAATCGCATGTAGTGTGCAAGACGCCTTACAGTAGTGACAATGACCCTTATTAACCAATGTGAAAAGTATTGGAGAGTGCAAGTTTTAGAGCATACCAAAACTGGATTTATCAGAAAGTGTTTGCCATTAGGTCGCAAAAGTCTGCAACTCTCAATGGGGTCACATCAGAACACATTGCAGATTGCTTAAAAAAAAAAACAGCAAAACTGTCCTATTGCAGTAGCCTTCAAACCTAAAATCCTACTGTAATAAATCCAAGACAACCTAGACTTATTAGAAAATATTCACACTGTTGTTGCATCCAGTGGACTACAATCCCAACACTGTATTTTACTCATCTTACTGCAATCTTTATGAATTTATGTGACAAAGGCAGAAAGCATTTGCCACCCAATAAACATTTTTTTGAAACTTGTGTATAGTGTTGCTGGGTTACTGGTCTTCACTGATCTCCCACTAGTGTTTTTGTTTTAGATATCTTGTGTTTTTAATCAGAGATACCGGTTCTTCTGCAAAACCTTGTGACAGTGACTCAGAAATAGCATTTAGGTTTCATTTAGAAGTTATAGTGCAGAAAGAGTTTCAGTTTACGAAATATCTGCTATCTCATGTTTCATGTGCCACCTGGCAAAATAGAGAGAGAACTGTGAACGGGTTCCTCTTATGTAAATCCATAGTTTGCCACACCCAGGTCACTTTTTGAGGTTTACTTATGTACATGCTGCCCTTCTGTTGGTTTGCCCCATGCATGGAGGTACAGTGGAGTCTGACATATCGGTATTTTTTACAATGGATGGGGAAAGCTTGTTCCAGAGAGGACCTGGCAATTTTTGTCAGGGCCCATTCACACAGGCAACTGCAAAACGCTAACAATAGCATTTTGTGCGGTTGATTTTACCGTGATTAGCTCTAGAATTGTGGTAAAATGCTGCATGCACCGCGTTTTGCAATTGCCGCTAATCGCGAATCGCCCGTGATCAACGGTAATCGCAGCAGTGAGATCACTGCCATTAGTTAGTATTGCGCTAGCGCATTAAAAAGCGCTAACACTTCGCCGATTAGTGGGAATTGCCCGCTAAAATCGCCCCACTGTGAATGGGTCCTCAGTATAGTTTTACAACTGCTTGGTTAAGAGATTAATGAAAGAGCACTGCTCCTAATCCGGTAGTATAATCCTTATTGTTCTTGAATTTCTGTGGCATTTAATCGGTTGTAAATATTTCCCCCTTTAACTAGGGTTATCAGACAATGCAATGAACAGGCTTATGCAGAATTCCCTGCATTTTGGAGATGATTTACAAAGCTGGATTTCTTTGTAAGGTATGCACCGGCTTGTTGCAGCCCTCACCAGGGTCATCTAAGAATATACATAGCAAGGAAATAAACAGCGCTACTTAAAAACAGACTAGTGCCTACCTGCAAAAGAGTGCAAGCCCCACTTGTGGGGTCGAATACACACCGAGCATACACATGACCTGTCTACCACTGGAGGAGGATGTTGGTTTCTCGTAACAGCTTGCATGTAACCTATTAAGTACTCGTCCCTCCCACTGCGAAGAAGTCAATCCTCCATGGGAGGGGCCTAACACTAACTAAATCCTAACCTATGTATATGCATAGCCTGGGTGCGCTACCAAATAAAATTGAAAAATCGAAAATTGCGCAAAAGTGGGAGCAGCTGTCCAATGTGTATGCTCGGTGTGTATTCGACCCCACAAGTGGGGCTTGCACTCTTTTGCAGGTAGGCACTAGCCTGTTTTTAAGTAGCGCTGTTCATTTCCTTGCTATGTACTAATTTAATTCGTTTTTGGTCAGCTGCTCCCACTTAACAGCCATGCTTTTGGTGTATATGCAGAGCTTCTGTTTGGGTTCAAGGTGCGTTTGTAGTTCCTGGGGGGGCTCAGCGCATCTCTGATTGGAGGCCATTCGGAGGCGGCCTGGTGTTGCGCTGATCCACCTTTTGAGCATCTAAGAATATAGTATAGCAGCGGTTCTCAAACTTTTCCAGGTCAAGGTATCCTTGATGACTCAGAAATGTTTTTAGTGTCCTCCTTCGCACCCCTCCCCCCCCTCCATTTGTCCCATGTCCTTCTCCTTCCCCCTTTGCGTCCCCGTGTCCTTGCTTGTCCCATGTTCTTCCATTAGGTTAGTAGGTTACATAAGTAACATACTATCACATTTCCAACCTGACTGATCTAACATGAATTCTGTTACAAAACAGAGCTTGCAAGCTACGCTACTAACCAGTAGGAGCTCTCTATACATAACATTTGATATGGGGCACCAAACCTGCCAAGGACAGCAGCAGTGTCAGTGAGGTGTAAGCTGGGGAGGAGAACAGTCTATTAATGGTTACAAATAATCAAAGGTGTGTGTGTGCGTGCGTGATTGTGTGTGTGTACACACAGATAGATAGAGGTGATTATTACCAGCACAGAACCAATATAGAGCTAATAAAGCAGTTGGAGGGCCTTTAGTGGGCCCCTCTGCTCCAGGGGCCCTGTTGCAGACACTACCTCTACATTTCCTAATGCTACTCCACTGCTTGTAAAACATTCAGGTATAACACTGTACATTAGTCTAAACTCTGAAGAATCTCTAATCTCTGTAGTGATCATTGAATCAAATGAATTTTCAAATGTGGCTGGGCAGTTTTGACCACCCCGTGCAGAGAAAGCAGCGGAAGCCGATCGTATGCCTGACCTGATTCTAGAAGCCGGCAGCAATCAGAAACCTCTCCTCTTCTTCACTCTTCCACTCAGTACCGGTTGTGTTTAATGACACAATCAGGAAAAGCCGGCAAAAGGGAAAGGTGAGGGAGAGGAGAAGCTACTTATCGTTGCGGACGCCCTCAGATCAGGTGAGAGACACGATTGGCAGGAGAAATAGAATAGGGACACGGGACTCAGAGGAGCTATGGCACCCCTGAGAAGTGCTCGTGGCACCCAATTTGACAACCTCTGCAGTATAGGTTTGTTGAAAGGCTGGTAATTCAAATGGATTTTGCAGCTGTATGCACAAAACCACAGCAAGAAGTCTTTAATAAATCCAGGATAGCCCAGATTAGATAATATTTTTGTCACATCACTACTAACTTACTATCCTTTCAGTAACCACAAAACTAAATGAGGCAGCAAACTTTTCCACCTTATAGCATGCACATTTAAAAAGCAGTCAATGATTGTTGGATCACTTACATTGTCTACCGTTAGGTAATTTGACCCCTGAGTCTAGTCAATGTTTTCTATTGAGTAGTGAAATGCTTAATTAAAAAAACAAACAAACAGCAAACTCCCCAAGAGGTTACACCATCCATAAAATGTATATACCTGCATACAAGCCGAATTTTTGACCCCCAAAAAGGGGGCCAAAAGTTGGGGGGGGGGGGGGGGGGGGGGGGGGTCGGCTTGTATGCGAATCCCGTTTGTGGTGGTGGTGGCCTGTGGCTCCCCCCTCCTCGTGGCCACCGCTGCCCTACCCGCTCCCGCCGCTGCTATTACCTGCTCAGACAGCCAGCGGCCGCTTCTTCTAACCCGGGTTCCCCTCTCCAATCTCCATGCGTAATACCGGTGTTGCTGTAACGAGGCAGGGGGCAGGAAAGAGCGGTTCCCCTGGTAATGGCGATACACATCGCCATTACAGGAAGCCGCGCTCTTTCCTGCCCCGTCAAAGCAGCAGCGCCGGGCGCGTTTCTGTGAAACACTGGAATTACGCATGGAGATTGGAGAGGGGAACCCAAGTTAGAAGAAGCGGCCGCTGGCTGTCTGAGCAGGTAATCGCAGCGGTGGCCGCGGGGGGAGCGGGGAGGGCGCTATACTGGTGGGCACTATACTAGCTATACTGGGGCACTTTACTAGCTATACTGGGGCACAATACTAGCTATACTGTGCACTTTACTAGCTATACTGGGGCACTACCTACCCATACTGGGCACTATACTAGCTATACTGGGCACTTTACTAGCTATACTGAGGCACTACCTACCCATACTGGGCACTATACTAGCTATACTGGGACACACTGGGGGGGATCACGCGGCCTGCACCAATCCAGCATTACGGGGGTCAATCATTTTTTCCTGGTTTTTCAGGTAAAAGTTGGGGGGGGGGGGTCAGCTTATATGCGAGTATATACGGTATATTATATACATTTTTCTTTAAAAGTTGGACATTACCTTTTGAGGTTCTCTCTTCTGCAAGGACTTCCTCAAGTTGTTCAACCGCAATCCTCTCATCTTCGCTGCTGACTTGCATCAGGTCAGGCTTCTTTGCAGTTTCATCTGTTTCCACAATCTAAAAGGTGAAACAAACTAAACTTAGATGGCAGGTGCCGTATCAATGCATTACAAAGAAGCCCCTAACTGTAAACATACTGGATATACTGGTAAATGCCATAGAAAAACTTAATTAAGCTAACTGAAATAGGGAGTTCATTAATATAGATTTCCTCTTCCCCCGGTCCTGAACAAAGGTAATATATCAACTGCATGTTCCTCATAGGAAACTGACCCACTTGAAATTGAATCACAGAAAATAAGCTGGACAATCGATAACTGAACTCATCTCCACACAAGTGCTCTCGGTATGTGTGTAGATAATAAAGGGTTTCAGGAGCAGCCAGCAACCTCCAACTGAGAAACTGGCAGAGACAGGAGAGACTATGGTGCCTTCTGTGGGGTTTTTTGGGTCATTCCTAAAAAAACAATGGTTACAACATATTGAAAGAGCCGGAGACACACACACACACACACACACACACACACACACACACACACACACACACACACACACACACACACACACACACACACACACACACACACACACACACACACACACACACACACACACACACACACACACACACACACACAGGAAACTTGTACAGTGGGATGTTACTGTGCTGTGATTCACTGTGGCTACACTTAGGTAAACAGTTCCCAAGACTAAGTATTATAATTGCATGTGTTCTTTTCTATGAGATAATAGATGAAATGCAGTGTTTGTTTTAACATAAAAATGCAAACACTGTTGAGCGGCAGACTAACAGACTGATGCCCTTACTAGATGGGAGGGTGTCAACGGCATTACAGAAAGATACAGTTTTTTATATAATGTGAAAAGGTACCACAACTACCACTAGTAATGTATACTTCAGGAAGCTAACTTCATGAAAACTTCTTAAAGGACCACTCCCGCGAATCAATTAATTTTTAATCTTTCAACAGTAGATATTTCTAGTATATAGGAGTCTTGCTGTGTTTTTTTATTTTTATTTTGTGATGTCGCTTTAATTTACATTATGTCTCTGAAATCTGTGTCCGTCAGTCCCTTGCATAACGTTGACGGACTTTTGTATGTAGATAGACATAGCAGGGGGATTTTTTTTAGGGTGTATAAAAAAAATAAGTCAAATGGTTTATCCCAGCAAACTCAATTGTCAATATTATAATGCTCGCGATACAGGGGTATCCGCACACCTATGTTTTAATGCTGGATGTGCTAGGGCCAATTAAGAATATATTGCAAATAAGAAAAAAGCGGCCCTTTAAATGAGCACCAACCAGCTATGGTAGTTATATTATCACAAATAGTCTTTATTTATACACAAGTTTCCAAGCTTAACATATAGTTCATATAGAATGTATCAATAATATCATGATCATATCATAATATCCCCATATGCTTATGCCAATACAAACCTAAAAACAATTAAAAACAACACATAGTCGCACAACCAAGCCATATAGTCGTTATTGCACATCCCCACAATAAAGCCAATCAGTTGATGGATATATACATGTGTGTGTATATAAAAATACATACACATAGTAAATTCATTAAACTAACTCCACTCAGGGTTTATAATAAAAATCCATGCAGTGGAGGAACCCGGGTTCAGTGTAAAGTGAAGTGCAAACAACATATAATCAAACCAACAATCATGTATTAAAGTGCTAATTATCAACATTACATGTGCAAAAACCTGATGCTGAGAGGAGCAGCCTGTAGAAAAAGTACACAAAGTGTATAGTGCTTAAATAGAAAGTGCTAAGAGATGAAATATAATACTTAGCCCGGGTAATGATGCCAAGAATTGGGAGTGCAAAGTGGCGAGGCTGGCAGAGGTTCCCCTAAAGGTAAGTCCCACTAGTTCCGCGGACACCCGTCCGCTTTCTCAAGGAGCCACGGAGTGACGTCATAGCGCACGACGCCCGCTGGACGCGGCGGGACTGTTTGTGTGCAGAAAGCTCGGTATTTTTCTTAGAACTTTTAGCCAGAAAGAGATTTGCGGAGGGGGACACTGGATGACAGAGGCGTGCGCCTTGTCACAGGCTAAGTGTATCTCACCTCTGCATACCCCTGTACCTGGAATCAGGTCGTCCTGTTAACCAAGGGGCTGGCTGTATGTTTTCTTTGGTGAAACTTTCTTTGACCCAATGAGTGGCTATACGCCACTAATTTGTTTTTAACCATTTTTTAAATAAACTGGTACGCTTTTACGCGATGTGGAATTCCTTTTTTACTTACACAGACCGGTTATAAGCCAAGAAAGGACTGCCAGAGAGGCTGCGGGGTGGCCAATACCCCGAATGCGAGCATTGGCCTGGAGGCCTAGAAGTCTGGTGAGTCTTTCCCCGAAGGGGGGGCTTTTCTTGTATGCTATAATTGCTGTGTAAAAGAAAGTACAGGCAGAGGAGAGCGCTTGACCAATAATTGAAGGACTTTGTTTGATGGAGCACGCATCTAGGAAGAGCGCTCCCACATGAATATAACTGTCACTCGCACAAGGACACTATATGTGTGGTTACTGCTTGTTCTGCTATAATTTGGCATTTTTAATGTGAGTGCTTTTACTCTTTATAACATTTCTAGGAGTGTTTTTATAAACACCTGACTCAGCATATGAGCGCAGTATCAGTTTGCTGAAATTATTGTAAACAGGCTGGATTTGATGTTCCCTCTTTTAGCTTTAGCTGTTTTTACTGATAATCTGTTTTTAAAAAATTGAGCCTGGAACCCATTAGCAGTACATTACTAAGCCGTTACTATGCAGTTGTGATTTGAAAAGCTCTTGCTAATGTAATGCTACGGGTCCCATTTGAGCAATGTGATTTTATAAAATTCCTCCATAGCATTGCATTAGCAAGAGCTTTTTCAAATCACTAGCACTTAGAAAAGGCTGCTAGTGGGTTTGAGCCCTTAGGCCTCTTTCACAGTGCGACGCTAAAGTCGCACGTTAGAAAATTTTATAACGCAGACTAACGCACAGCAATACTAAGTCTGTGCGACATTCACAGTGCACACATTGCGTTTGTGTGTAACGTGAGGCGTTATTAGAATGTGCTGCATGCTGTGCGTTTAGCAAAGAATCTGCTGTGTTAGTTGTGTTGCACATGCTCAGTAATGGTTTTTTTTTTTAATATGTAACGCATGCACCGTTTTCGTTCCATCACTGTGCGACAAAAATGGTGCACCAAATGCAGGGCTAAAGAATGCACTATAACGTCCAAGTTATAGTGCACAATGCGTTGCGTTAGGGGCACGTTGTGCGACCTTAACGTCGCATCAAGCGCAACGTCCTGATGGGAAAGTAGCCTTAACCACTTTGTCCTCCTTGACGTATAAAAACGTCAAGGAGGATATGCGCTTTACACGGCCGATCGCGCGTGCACGCGCACTCCCGGCCACGGATTCGTTAGTCCAGGAATCAATGTATCAGGCTATGGTGCCCGATCACTGATTCCTCTCCCCCGCTGAAAAAGCAACAGCTTCTCTCGGAAGCTACGCTTTTTCTGACGCTATGTCCCTCTAAGCGTACATTGTACGCTTAGAGTGCCGTCATGTAAACAAACTCAAACTCAAAAAGTAAAACTACATCTAAAAGTAAAAAAACATTACAATACACAAATATTTCCCCAAATAAAAACACTATTTATATCCCACCCTCCCAAAAATACCCACATAAAATGTTTAATAATAAAAAAAAAAAAAAAAAACATTACTATAAAAAAAAAAACATAAATATTTACCTAACTGTCTAAACTTTTTAAATATCTATGTAAAGATGAAATATTTCTCTCTATTTTTTTTTATAAGCTTGTAAATAGTAATGGATGCAAAACAGAAAAAATGCTCTTTTATTTCCAAATAAAATATTGTCACAATACATTGTGATAGGGACATAATTTAAACGGTGAAATAACTGTGACAAATGGGCAAATACAATACGTGTGTTTTAATTATGGAGGCATGTATTATTTTAAAACTATAATGGCTGAAAACTGACAAATAATGCATTTTTTCATTTTTTATTCTTATTGTTAAAATGCATTTACAGTTAGGTAGCTCTTAGCAAAATGTACCCCCCAAAGAAAGCCTAATTGGTGGCGGAAAAAACAAGATATAGATCAGTTCATTGTGATAAGTAGTGATAAAGTTATAGGCTAATGAATGGGAGGTGAACATTGCTCGGATGCATAAAGTGAAAACGACTGAGAGCTTAAGTGGTTAAAGTAGAAAGGATTCAAATGGAAAGGATTGCTTGGTTTTCAAAGTTTTTATTCTATCTGTGTAGTAAAATGCTGTGGACCCATGTTTTTTTTTTGTAGCAGCCTGTGTGTTATAATTTGTTGTACTGTGTTATGTTGGTAGATTAGATGTTATATTTAAAAAAATTTTTTTGAATCCAATGGAAACAAAAATGTGGTCATCTTTTAATTAAAGTTTGATTATTTTATTGATCATCCGCTAATAGGAAGAGGCAGAATGGGCAGCCAGGAGCACAGAAGGAGGGGGGGGGGGAGGGGGGACAGAGAGCTACAAGAGCGAGGCTGTCTAAACTTTATACTGCATCCAGCAGTACAAGGCTTGTAGGTGTGGCACAGACACTGATAGACCAGATACATGTTTAGGACTGATCCAAGTAGGGCAATTGACTTGATTCATTAAAGCTTGTTAAATCTATTGCACAAAGCACATGCACAGCAGTTAGGAGCATCACACATAAGTTAAGAACGCACGCTACACTGAGAGGACTGTGCGCAGCCTGTGCACCATATTATTAACCTGCGGTGTGTGCACGCAATAGATTTAACAAGCTTTAGGCTGGTTTCACAGTGGGACGTTACAGGCGCACGTTAGAGCAGCCTGTAATGCACCCCACCGCACAGCAGTGAAAAATCAATGGGCTGTTCACAGTGCCCACGTTGCGTTACTTGGTAACACTGCGCCATAAGACAACGTACTGCATGCAGTACTTTATAAGCGGCAGAGACGCGTTAGACTGCTTGCACATGCTCAGTAATGTTGGGGAGGAGCGGAGAGCGGCCAGGCACATGGCTAATTAATATTCACTGCACTCAGTGACGTGCAGCGTTTTCTTCCTGGAGCGGCCGCTCTGTGCGGCGATTGGCCGGGCGGGACCACGTGATGCCGCATGCGTCCAAGAGTACGCATCACGGACGCCAGAGTGAGCTGCACAACGCGGCTCACTCTGATGTCCACATCAGAGAGCACCAGGCGTTGCGTTAGGGGCACGTTATGCGACCATAACGTCCCCTAAAACGCAACGTCCCACTGTGAAACCAGCCTTAATGAATGAAGCCGAATGTGACAAGATATCAGGAAGATATGGATTATTTACCACATCTATTAAAAGTATGCCAAACTTCACAGAGAATTATGAAAGCGGTCACTGCTGACCTCTAAAAAAGAAAATACTAATTGCCTGGATAGCACCCTGATGATCTGGCTTCAGCAGTTCTGATGACACACCTGCAATAAAGTCTTTTGTAACTTGACTTAACCACTTGAGGACTGCGGTGTTAAACCCCCCTAGAGACCAGGTCATTTTTACTAAAATAGGCCACTGCAGCTTTAAGGCCTTGCTGCACGGCTTTCTGTTGGTGGGGTCTGATCGCTCCCCCAGTGTTTTATTGACAAATATTTTTGTTATTTTTTTATAATAAAATTGCCTATTTTTTTTTTTAAACCCCGCCCTCCCTCCCCCCGCCAGCCAGCCAACCAATCACCGTGATCGGCTGTCATAGGCATCAGCCTATGACAACTGATCACTTCTGAGCCTCTGGAGGGGGACAGCGGGGTCACACAGCTGTCCCCAGTACAGCGCTGCCTTAGAGCTCTGTACAACTAATTAGACGGCGGTTTCGCTGTCTAACAATCCCTAGCAGCCGAATTGCTGCTGGGAGACTGATGGCGGAGTTCCACTCGGTCATTCAAGCGGGGATGCGAATGCAACGGCGCGCGTGATCCCCTGCAAAGTCCATTCTCAGCCATTCACGCCAATCTGCGTGGAGTGGTCCAGGGGCTGCTCATACCAATCGGCGTCGTTAGGCAGTTAAAGAGAACCAGAGGCAGCATGAAAACAAAAACCCATACTACCTGCTCTAGGCCGCCTCCCGGAATGCATCTGCACTGCTCCACGGCGCGCTCTGTGGCCCCGTTCAACCTCCGCAACCGGTGTAACGTCCTATCACCGGCGGAAGAAAATCAAGATGGCCGCGACCCGAAAGTACTTTATTGGGTCACAGCTTTGCTGATTGGAGGATGCCAGCGGAGGCACAGAGCGAGGTGACAGAGGCGGGGGAGCGAGGCAATAGAAGAGGTGGGGGAGCAGGTGATTGATGCTGGAAAAGGCAAAAATAGGCTAGCAACAATCAGATTGTCTCTAGCCTGTCACTAGCTTTAAGAGGGAAAAGCAGAGCCCAGAAGGGACTGGCAGCGGCACAAGAAGGACACAGAGGCATGTCATTGGGCAGAGAACATGCCTCTGTATCATATAACCCATTTAATTATCCGCCTCGGGCACTCTTAAAGCTAAACATCTAATATGTTTAAACTATGGTTCAAATGGCCACTAACAAGATTTTCAAAATCTCTATGCATAACACAGTTACTGAAGTATGGTAGAACAATCCAGCAACACTCTCTTGACCAATAAATCTTCAGCTAAAGCAACTGCAATAAAACACTATGGTAAACACCAGCTGTAAAGGATGTGCCGCAGCTCTTTAATAAGCAGCATGGAGTTTACAGGAAAAATATATGTGTTTGCTTGCCAAGGTTCATGTGCCAAGGTGGTACATTTTCTCCTGTTTCAGCAGCATTATAATTCATGACTTGCACCGGACATACACAACAGAACATCCCCCTGACTTCTGAGAATTATGAGAACTCACCTGTAAAAGTTCTGTGGAGCATACAGTATACAGTAAATTACTACCAATCAAAACAAAGCATCAGGAAATTGCACGAAGCTTGAGATATACAACAGGATGTAGGTTTCCCCAGTGGAATGCATTCAGAACATGTATAAAATCCTACGTAGTCTCATGGCTTAATGATTTACTGTATATACACGACTACAGTAAATCGAGAAATTAAGGACTGGCTCACACAGTATATAAGTGTAGGGTACGCCTTAAACTCGAGTTAGTCATACATTTTTCAACTTCTAGCCTGCATTGGAGGGCGCACCTCTCTCTCCTGTTGCCTGCAGCAACTAAAGCGCCAGTGGGTTAATGGCTATATGTGGAGGCCTGGAGTAGTTATTGGCTGTACTTGGGGGCATAGATGGGTTAATGGCTAAAATACTTTATGCAGTGCAGCCATCAACCCCTCCTGGTGCCCAAAGTGCAGCCGATAACTTTGCTGGATAGACTTATACTTGAATCATTAAAAAGGTCAGCTTAATGTGAACCTGAACTCAGAACTTCCTCTTTGCTCTAAAATATAAGCACAAGCATAATAAGCTTTACAGAAAGGCATTTGTTGCAGCTGATAGAAGTACTACAGATTTATTGCAGGATTTCTACTTCCTGCTTTCATGGAAGCATACATAGGGTTAAGATCCTGTGTTTACAAATTAGCTGCCCTGCCAAGGTCTGCTGAGATTCCTGTGCTGACAGCTGAGACATCAAATAACAGTTGTAATTAGTCACAGATTCGGGGGAATTAGATAGGCTAAACTCTACATAGATGGGTTAATTAATCTGTTTTCCTTGTGTCCAGTGCCTGAGTTCAGGTCCACTTTAAATAACATACAGAATTATTATACACAAGGTCGAGTATATACAGTATATAGTGCCATGATCGTCCACAGTACTGTACAATACATGGGTGCATGAAACAAAGGAAGCTTAACAGGAGTTTAACAATACAAAATGTTCTACAATGTTAATAAAACAGTTGCAAAAAACAATAGGGGATGGAGCTCTGTCCTTTTGAGCTTTCAATCCAAATGGATGAGTAAATGCATACCTTGTTTGAAGGCGTAAATTCTTTAATGCTCATTGAAGATATAATTTTCTGGATGGCATCATTTGACAAACACTACCAGTACAAACAAAAGAAAAAGTAAAGTGATCTTTATCAACCAAATTATTGCCTATGCATCAGTATCACAAAAATATCAGTTTCTCATGCTTATAAGCAAAGTATATGAAAGGTATGTTTTTTTACAAAGTGTTACTGTAGCTTATACTTAGCAACTTTACTACCACCAGTACCATAATCTCTCAGTACCCACAGCAGCGGGTGTCTCATCACACATTGGAGCTCGCGGCGTTCAGAGACCTCTCCTCTCCCTCACTGCTCACCTAGTGCTGGTCGCATGATGCAATCAGTAGAAGCCGACACTAGGGGAGCAGTGAGGAAGAAGAGAGGTCTCTGATCACCGCGGGCTCCGATAGGTGAGGTGAGAGAGACACTGCCGCTGCTTTTATCTATACACAGGGGAGCAGAGGCGGTCACAGGGGGCAAATGACATGAAAGAGGACACAGAATCAATTTTTCTCATTTGATTCCTTGAAGATTCGATTCATCTGAGGGGAATCTACTCCCCAAAATGTCATATTGATCAATTTTCACAAAAAAATTGATCTAGGTGGAAAATGTAAAAAAATCAGGGGCAGGGCAAGAGCATTGGCAAATCGATGGCCTATAGCTCTGCACTGCATCGGCCAGTGTAACTTTGCAGTTTGTTCAATTTTCAATACATTCCCTGCTGGAATCTACTGGAAAATAATGTGCAGTGTATGGTAGGAATTGATTCTGTCTAAATTGAATTTTTTTTCACAAAGGAATCTATCATTTTGAAACATTGGGTGAAATTCTATAAGTATATGGCCAGCTTTACTCTTTTCCACAGGGTCTTTTAAAGGAAGCACAAAGCAAAATGTCCTGCCCCATGATATACTTACCAGGGACTTTGTGAAAAAATTATTGGCGAATGTAAGGAACTAGCACTGACAGGTGAAAATTGCTCTGGTCCGTAAGGGTAAAAACCCCTTAGTGGTGAAGTGGTTAAACAAGACTTAATTACAGCAAAGAAAATCTTAATCATACAGTTTACATTTACCTCTTCTGTGATTTGGATGCCATGTACTTCTGCATAAAGTTTAGCAGCACCAAGAATAAAGCCAAAATGTCTGAAAGAAATGGTACAGTCAGTACACAATTCACATATGTGTACATCAGCTCAGAGAATAAAACTTGTGACCTATAATCTCTAACAAAAGGTATACTTACAATGGGTCTGTTACATCAAACCGTATGGGAGCAGGAGGTCGCTTTGGAGACTGCCAAAATAAACCTGAAAACAAAAGTTCATAAAAATTTGGCATTTCCAGTCCCATAAACACAGTACAATTATCGTTGCTAACACACCATAAATGAATAGATTTACATAAATAGACTGAAAGTTCTTAGTTTACATACAATGGCCTCAATTCACTAAGCTTATCTCCTGTCTTTAATAACGTTTCTATAGTTATCACCATGGTGATAAGACATGTAGTATTCATGAAACGTTTTACCTCAGGCAAACCTAAAGTTAACTCTTCTGTCTTTAAGTTAACTCTTCAATCCTTAAAATAACTCCAGAATTCTAGACAGGCTGTTAATAAACTGCGTGTGAAAATAACTACAGAAGAGGTAAATTACCTACAGAGGAGGTAATTTGACTACAGAAGAGGTCACTTAAGGAATGAAGAGATAAGATAACTCTCTCACTGTGTGGTGGCAAGTTCTCTTGCCTTATTGGCCTCAATTCACTAAGATCATGCTGGAGATCGTAAGGCAAGAGAAAACTTACCTCCACACAGTAAGAGCGTTATCTTATCTCTTCATTCCTTACGTAACGTTACCTCCTCTGTAGTTAATTTACCTCATCTGTAGTTAGGTTACCTCCTCTGTAGTTAGGTTACCTCCTCTGTAGTTAGGTTACCTCCTCTGTAGTTATTTTCACACGCAGTTAATAAACAGCCTGTCTTTAACTCTGGAGTTATTTTAAGGATTAAAGAGTTAACTTAAAGACAGAAGAGTTAACTTTAGGTTTGCCTGAGGTAAAATGTTTCCTGAATACTACATGCCTTATCACCATGGTAACAACTCTAGAAGAGTTATTAAAGACAGGAGATAAGCTTAGTGAATTGAGGCCATTATCTCCAGCATGATCTTAGTGAATTGAGGCCAATGGCATCAGTTCACTAAGATCATGCTGGAGATAATAA
Source organism: Hyperolius riggenbachi (assembly GCF_040937935.1). Classification (NCBI taxonomy): domain Eukaryota; kingdom Metazoa; phylum Chordata; class Amphibia; order Anura; family Hyperoliidae; genus Hyperolius; species Hyperolius riggenbachi. The sequence continues at coordinate 277,779,681 of NC_090646.1, forward strand.
GGCAAGAGAAAAAAACTTACCTCCACACAGTAAGAGAGTTATCTTATCTCTTCATTCCTTAAGTTACCTCCTCTGTAGTTAATTTACCTCCTCTGTATTTATTTTCACACTCAGTTAATTAACAGCCTGTCTTTAACTCTGGAGTTATTTTAAAGATTGAAGAGTTAACATAAAGACAGAAGAGTTAACTAGGTTTGCCTGAGGTAAAATGAATACTACATGCCTTATCACCATGGTAACAACTCTAGAAACATTATTAAAGACAGGAGATAAGCTTAATGAATTGAGGCCAATATCTTGAGACCCAAACTGTTATCATAGACATTACGTGTCAATGATAGCAAGAAGTTTTGAATCAGGATGATACCATTTATTGGCCAACTTAAAAGAATAAGAGTAAGCAAGAAAGCTTTCGGCTGTGCAGCCTTTGCCAGACTCAATCCTATATATATGCAACATCAGAAGGATACATAGATTTTTTTGCAGGCATAAATACACGCCATTAAGATGGCTTGAATGAAACGGAACATCTAAATGGAATGAAAAGATTGTTTGCCGATTAATAGATTAAGCCCCTTGTTTACACAATTGGGACTCAGACTGTCACAGTGGCATCGTAAATTCAGAGTTTACAAATTGAGTGGATGCAACATAGGCTGAGAAAGAGTTATGGCATTAAATATCATCAGCCTCATTCAAATATAAAAAGTTTTTCCTTATTCAAGCCTTTTTCCACAGCTTTGAACCAATTCATAAACTCTGTCTCTGCTATTAATCTATGGCAGCACGGTGGCGTAGGGTTTAGCTCTCTCGCCTTGCAGCGCTGGGACCCTGGTTCGAATCACAGCCAGGGCACTGTCTGCAAAGAGTTTGTATGTTCTCTCCGTGTCTGTGTGGGTTTCCTCCGGGCACTCCTGTTTCCTCCCACATTCCAAAAACATACGGATAAGTTAATTGGCTCCCCCTAAAAAAATTGGCCCTAGACTACAATACTTACACTACATAATATAGACATATGGCAATGGCAGGGATTAGATTGTGAGCTCCTTTGAGGGACAGTTAGTGACAAGATATATAGATTATATAGAATATATAGAAAATATATATATATATATATATATATATATATATATATATATATATATATATATATATATATATATATATACATACACTGTACAGCGCTGCGTAATATGTCGGCGCTATATAAATACTAAATAATAATAATAATCATATCTTCAAATAATTTGAAGCCACCCTTCAGGTCAGTGAAAGGAAGATCATTCAAACGGTGTCTGTTGGAATGAAAGTGTGTAGCCACTGGGAGTTCAGATTCGGTATCCTACCTAATAAAACTCCTGTGTACCTGCGTCCTCCTCCTGTGTCCGTGTTTTTGCCGAACCGCGCATGCGCCGCACGCAGGCCGTTGGGACAGGAGAAGGATGGGGCCAGGGTGGCAGGCGTGCTGACATGCGCCGGTGGTGTCAGGGGCGGGAGGGGAGGGCTGGGGGTTGTGAAGACAAAGGGAGGCCTAGCGCCCGTTATGTTAACCACTTGAGGACCGCGGGCTTTACCCCCCTTAAGGACCAGACCCTTTTTTTCCATTCAGACCACTGCAGCTTTCACGGTTTATTGCTCGCTCACACAACCTACCACCTAAATGAATTTTGGCTCCTTTTCTTGTCAATAATAAAGCTTTCTTTTAGTGCTATTTGATTGCTGCTGCGATTTTTACTTTTTATTATATTCATCAAAAAAGACATGAATTTTGTCAAAAAAATGATTTTTTTAACTTTCTGTGCTGACATTTTTCAAATAAAGTAAAATTTCTGTATACATGCAGCACGAAAAATGTGGACAAACATGTTTTTGATTTAAAAAAAACCCATTCAGCCTATATTTATTGGTTTGGGTAAAAGTTATAGCGTTTACAAACTATGGTGCCAAAAGTGAATTTTCCCATTTTGAAGCATCTCCGACTTTTCTGACCACCTGTCATGTTTCATGAGGGGCTAGAATTTTAGGATAGTATGAATACCCCCCAAATGACCCCATTTTGGAAATAAGACATCCCAAATTATTCACTCAGAGGCATAGTGAGTTCATAGAAGATATTATTTTTTTGTTACAAGGTAGCGGAAAATGACAGTTTGTGACAAGAAAAAAAAAAGTTTCCATTTCTAACTTGTGACAAAAAAAAAAAAAAAAAAAAAATGAAATCTGCCACGGACTCACCATGCCCCTCTCTGAATACCTACTTTCCAAAATGGGGCCATTTGTGGGGTGTGTTTACTGTCCTCGCATTTTGGGGGGTGCTAATTTGTAAGCACCCCTGTAAAGCCTAAAGGTGCTCATTGGACTTTGGGCCCCTTAGCGCAGTTAGGCTGCAAAAAAGTGCCACACATGTGGTATTGCCGTACTCAGGAGAAGTAGTATGTGTTTTGGGGTGTATTTTTACACATACCCATGCTGGGTGGGAGAAATCTCTCTGTAAATAGACAATTGTTTGATTTTTTTTTTCTACACACAATTGTCCATTTACAGAGATATTTCTCCCGCTCAGCATGGGTATGTGTAAAAATACACCCCAAAACACATTATACTACTTCTCCTGAGTACGGCGATACCACGTGTGGCACTTTTTTGCACCCTAACTGCGCTAAGGGGCCCAAAGTCCAATGAGTACCTTTAGGATTTCACAGGTCATTTTTGTTTCAAGACTACTCCTCACGGTTTAGGGCCCCTAAAATGCCAGGGCAGTATAGGAAGGTATTCCGTTAGGAGTATGGTGAGTTCATAGAAGATTTTATTTTTTGTCACAAGTTAGCGGAAATTGATTTTAATTGTTTTTTTTCACAAAGTGTCATTTTCCGCTAACTTGTGACAAAAAATAAAATCTTCTATGAACTCACCATACTCCTAATGGAATACCTTGGGGTGTCTTCTTTCTAGAATGAGGTCATTTGTGGGGTTCCTATACTGCCCTGGCATTTTAGGGGCCCTAAACCATGAGGAGTAGTCTTGAAACAAAAATGACCTGTGAAATGACTGTTCAGGGGTATAAGCATCTGCAAATTTTGATGACAGGTGGTCTATGAGGCGGCGAATTTTGTGGAACCGGTCATAAGCGGGGGATGCCTTTTAGATGGCAGGTTGTATTGGGCCTGATCTGATGGATAGGTGTGCTAGGGGGTGACATGAGGTGATTGATGGGTGTCTCAAGGTGTGATTAGAGGGGGGAATAGATGCAAGCAATGCACTGGCGAGGTGATCAGGGCTGGGGTCTGAGGGCGTTCTGAGGGTGTGGGCGGGTGATTGAGTGCCCCAGGGGCAGATAGTGGTCTAATCTGATGGGTAGCAGTGACAGGGGGTGATTGATGGGTAATTAGTGGGTGTTTAGGGTAGAGAACAGATGTAAACACTGTACTTGGGAGGTGATCTGAAGTCGGATCTGCGGGCGATCTATTGGTGTGGGTGGGTGATCAGATTGCCCGCAAGGGGCAGGTTAGGGGCTGATTTATGGGTGGCAGTGACAGGGGGTGATTGACAGGTGATCAGGTTGATAGATGCATACAGTACACAGGGGGGGTGGGGGGGGGACGTCTGGGGGGGGGGGGGGTCTGGGGAGAATTTTAGGGGTGGGGGGGGTGATCAGGAGGGAGCATGGGGCAGTTTAGGGCATAAAAAAAATAGCGTTTACAGATAGTGACAGGGAGTGATTGATGGGTGATTGGGTGCAAACAGTGGTCTGGGGGGTCTGATGGGGTGCTGTGAGCGATCAGGGGGCAGGGGGGGGGGAATCAGTGTGCTTGGGTGCAGACTAGGGTGGCTGCAGCCTGCCCTGGTGGTCCTTCGGACACTGTGACCACCAGGGCAGGAGGCAGCCTGTATAATACACTTTGTATACATTACAAAGTGTATTATACACTTTGTATGCGGCGATCCGGGTGCTAGTAACCCGCCGGCGGGTTACAGCGCGAGGGGGGCGGAGCCAGTCGCCGGTGGCTGATCGCGTCACGAATGACGCGATCGCTCCGCCCATGCCCGTACAAGGACCGCCGCCAATTGTACATGCGGCGGTTCTTGCGGGATCCACTTGCCGGCCGCCTCTGTGCAGTGGGTGGTCGGCAAGTGGTTAAAGGACCTTAGGTCTAGTTGTCAATAGTGTGCCTGTGTCCGTTCATACATTCGCACAGAGTTTGTCCAGTTTCTTCCACGTTAATACCTTTGGTGCATTAAGCTTCTTGCTTTTACTTATGGCTAACACAGTACAATACTCTATGTCAATGATAGGCGAGTTGAGCCACACTAAGAACACATAGTAACCTGCCACAACAAGCTGAACTTGTCAACTTAAAAAGTATCCGAGATCTACAGTAGATTTTGTGCTTAACATCCCCTTTCAGCAGAACCTATTACTAATGTGCTTTAGTGGACTAATAATCAATCACAATGACTCAGCGCACAAAAACCAGCTTCCCCAGTTTATTGCACATTTTATTGTGAAAAGTCATCCATGCACAATGACACTGTCCTCATTTTACAACTTACTTCCATCTTTTAACCTTGTATCCAAAGGGAAGGAATGCAATAGTTGTTGAGCCTAGGGTGAAGGAAAAGAAAAGCTGAGAATTCATAAACATGTAAATCATGCATTTAAAAAAGTGCCCTTGTGTTTGAAAGGTTTTCCTAAAAAAACCTTAATTGCCAGAGGGTTTTTTTTGAAGATTTTTCATTAGACAATGTTTTTACCATATCTAATGTTCGGTCTACTAAAAATGTTTATTAGTGCTTGGCTTTGACTGTGTCTGCTTCTATAATATCCCTTCAAAATGTCCAAGGCTGTGAATAATGAAGCTCAGACTGATACATCGTGTGCACGCTTCGCTTTAGTCACCAACCTTGTGATTAAAATATTTTTCAAACTTTAATCTTGCAAGTTGTACACACTGGGACCAATTCCTAGGTTTCCTGCTTAGTAACTTAACCACATGGAAGCAGCCTTCTAAGCTTTCACCAGCTTGTATTCTCTGCAATGGAAAAAATAAAACAGTTTTGTGTCAGTGATGCACCAGAATAAATTACAACACTCCATAGATACATTAGCTTTTTATAGATCAGGATACTTGAAGGTCAAATTTCAATCAAAACCAATATTAGATGACATGAATGCTTTGCTAGAATCTGTTGAGTACATTTTCTGGAGTGAGAGAAATACGGAGACAGTAATCTTCATCTCCTTATAAAAATTCTGGTTTCCGGTGTGCGACTCAAAAGAAACTAAAGCCAGAAGCACAGCATGACAGCCAGGAAACTGGTGTTTATAAGAGAAGGAAGAATGAGACCTCCAAATTCCGCTCATAAGTTCACTTTAAAGATTGGGACCCCCTAACAGGTCTATTTTACAGTATATTAAGGTAGACACTTAGCAATATTTAAAAGCAATTAGCACCTACAGTGGTTTTATGAAGCACTATTTTACTTGCCCTTTGGTGGCTGGAAAATAAATTAATGCTATAACACCGGTCATGTAGTCCATCCTTAGAATGCAAAAATCTATTAACCGAAGTACCCAGGTAAATGTAGACTGGGTACTTCTGCGCAGTGTAGGTGACTAAGCATAAGAATGCATTCCTTCATGAACTAAGACCCCGGATTTAACTTAGCTGTAGGGATAACAGTGGTGCTTGGATGAGTGAATCTGTGAATGCATTTGTTTGAACATTTGCATGCGAGTGTGCAAAGGGTTACTGATTTTTGCTATTTTTCTGGCAACACCCCCTTTAGCACATCCCTTTCCTTAAATTACTTATTTAAATGTCCTAACTATAGGTGATGTGCCTGGATGTATGTGTTTTCTCATCCATACAATGCAGGATATTGCAAAGAAGACCTATGTAAAGTAAACCTGAGATGAATGGAGGGGAAAAAATTATACATACCTGGTTCTTCTTCCAGCCCCCTCCAGGCTCATTGCTCCCTCGCCATCCTAATCAGCATCCTGGATCTTCTGCAATAGACCCCGGAAGTCACGGAGTCCCCTGGTCCGGGGCGTTCGACGCCCGTGCAGCGCAGAATGCTCCCAGCTATGTGAACGCAAAAGGGGAGCACACATGGCCTGAATGCATCTGCACCGACTGGAGGACTTTTCGGGGGCCAGTTGCAGAAGATCCAGAAGGCAGAGGAAACCGGCGAGGGAGTAATAAGCCTGGAGGAAGTCCCAGGTATGTATAACTCCTCCCCAACCCCCTTCTTCTCAGGAGTACTGTAATGAAATCTCAAACGGCATGACTCTATGGAATAATTCTAATCTTCCTCATCTCATTTTTGTTCCTGATCCACACCAATGGGCAAAATTTGGAACTGAAAGGGTGGACCGTGCGGCCTCAGAAGGCAAAGTACTGACCTTTGAACAAGTTAAACAAAATATAAACTACCTAATATGCGGTTTACTTACATACAATGAAAAGACACTATGCAGACAATTTCCATGGTTTTTCCTTAGCAAAATCCTAAGTGGTTTAGTTGGCTTTTTAATATTGTACTGGCTAGGCAGGTCACTTGGTTCTGCGTGGATCAGTGAGTCACTGACAGAAATAATAGGCTAATTAAACCCACCAATCCGGCAAAATTTGGAATTATATCATCACAGCTCTGGCAGCTGACTCAATTAGGCAGCGACTGTGTTTACTGTTCATTGCTTTGCTAGCACCAATATGCCCCAGCCCCTTGTGAAACTGATTTGAATATTAGGAAAATATTTTGCTCATGACTAGTCACTATTAAGTAGCACTCAAAAAAAGAGCACTCATAAAAGTGATACATTTTTGGAGAAAACCTTTGACACTTGCTAAACTAAAAATCAGTAATGGAGATGGTGGGTAAAATGCAATGGATATAATTTTCCAGACTACAAGCACCATGAGCAGACGCTGTTCACAGCTTTCACTATCCATTCAGTTAGATGACATAGCTTTGCCCTGTAGATTTGCTCAACTCTAATCACCACCACCAACTACTTACATCATTTTTTAAACTGAAAACATCATTCATTCGCAAAGAAAGCTATGCACATTAAGAAAGATTACTCAAAAGCAAGTTATATAGGCGAGGCCTCAAGCTTCAGTGTTTAGATTCTGCACTACAGGTTTACTGACACCTTCCATACATACCTGTAAAACGTCTTGTACAGATGCATGTGTCTGCCAGAACTTGTTGTACAAAGAAGGCTTATGTGAAAATGAACTTTCAAACTGGTTATAAAAGAAGAAAAACATGTACATAAATACTTGGGGTTTCTCGTTAAATCTTTATTGGCACACTGTATTTGAACAATCATCTATAGTAGGGGATTACTGACTATGGGTACACTAAACTGAGCACTTCGCTCATAACACTTCAGAAGACTGTAAGGCCGTTATGTGAAAAACTGTAAAATGTAAAATACATGTGCGCACATACATAAAGGATCTAAATTTGCTACAGGGGAAATGCACTATAAATCCCTTTTTTCCTATGTTGTTGTCCCTTATAGCATGTAGTTTTAATATGACAGCTCTTGGAGGTTTTGGAATAGTCCTCATTGAGATTCTCTGGAATGCCTTTATTTTTAAAAGTACTCCCTGGACAGCAGTGGAACATTCCAGCTGCTAGTATAGTGTGCAGGAATTAATCAGGCTGGTTGGCATTTTTGTATGGCACCATTCCAGGGAGTGCTTCTGAAAAGAATTAGGCCAGCTTCACATTGCAAACCACAAAAACAGGCTTTCAGGGAAGACCGCATTACAACGCTGTATTCCCCATCTGGCATTGGGCCAAGCAGGAAGGTACATGCGCTTTCAGTCACTTCCTGCTTCGGGGTATGCGGAAGTGCATGGAAGTGTATTGTAAAAATAAGTTTCCGCGCATGCGTACCGCAACATGAGTAATTTTTTTTAAAAATCCCCACGTGGCCATAAACTAACACTACTTCTTGGCCGATGCAGATCGCCGCAAGTCGCCGCAGAATTTGCACGGCAGCATAGTTCTGGACCAGCGTCGGGGGTGCAACAAAACCGTCACTTCCGTCGCGTCACGCCGTACCGTAGCAGTATGAAAGTCTCCATAGACATTCATTGCCCTGCGGTGGGGTGCGGTAAAAATACTGCACAGCGTCAGTGTGAAAGGGCCCAAAAGGAAACAGCGAATCCTTCATAAGGAGATGGAGACAGTAGCTTCGAAAAAAAAAAATAATTTACAGTGCATTATACTCCAGGAGAAATTTAGATTTTGTGTGTATATGCACACATACTGGTAGGTGATCAGAGGCGCCAGCAGAATAAAATTGATTTAAAATTGCCGAGAGGGAAAGTGGTGGACTTCCCCTCAATAATTAGACACCAAGGTCTGTCATCAAATCAAACGAATACATTTATTCAATAGTAGCCCAAAATCTGCAATGTATTCGTTTGATTTGATGACAGACCTTGGTGTCTAATTATTGAGGGGAAGTCCACCACTTATCCTCTCGGCAATTTTTAACAATTTTATATCAATTTTATTCTGCTGGCGCCTCTGATCACCTACCAGTATACTTGAGTCCACCCCAGGTGGAGGGGTGATCCTACCCCATTTTTTCTGATCTACAGAGAGCGACTTCTTAATCCTGAGTGAGGACAGGTCTAATCTCCTCACCTGCCTATACAGTGGTTGCCTGAGCAGTAACCCACGTTTGTGAGTATAACCATCTCACGTATTCATTTCCCTTCGTATCTCTGACATACTACACCATATTGGGCTCTCGATTTCTCTCTTTTCTACAGTATATGCACACATGTATTTGGTGTTTTGAAATTCTCCACAATAGCGGTCCTTTAATGCCTCCAGGATTTAATAACATTTAATAAACAAGCTACAATAGCAGTTTTAAGTGAAAACCCAGAAAAATACCAGGGCTTCATAAAACAATTTTTACATTGGAAGATCATCGAGGTCTCTAGTAGGCGTATAGAAAGAATAACTGCAAAGTAGTCTTTCAAATGGAAGTATTATTAAGGTACCTTGTCTCGTGCCCACTGAATTGTATGCTCAATGGCTGCTGGAAATGACTTTAAAGTGCAAAACGGAATTTCTTCATCCGGAGGATCCCTCTGTTAGAAAATGGACATTAAAAAAAAAAATACATTTAAAGAATGACACATTTTAAACAGAACACAGTTTAGTTAAGTTGTACACACTTGTATTGCATGAACATTTCAATTACCTCTGCTGCACATTTAATTTACGTCAATTTCTAAAGAAAGAGGAAGGACAGGGAAAACACTGCAAAGTTTGTCTGGCTCAGCAGCATTGCTCTTAGGTAAGATGCAACGGTACTTTAAAGGAATACTGTAGGTGGGTCGGGGGAAAATGAATTGAACTTACCCGGGGCTTCTAATGGTCCCCCACAGACATCTTGGGCCCACGCAGCCACTCACCGATGCTCCGGCTCCGCCTCCCGTTCACTTCTGGAATTTCAGATTTTAAAGTCTGAAAACCACTGCTCCTGCTTTGCAGTGTCCTCACTCCCGCTGATGTCACCAGGAGCATACTGTGCAGGCCCAGTATGGTCTGTGCCTGTGCAGTACGCTACTGGTGACATCAGTGGGAGCGAGGACATGGCAACGCAGGCGCAGTGGTTTTCAGACTTTAAAGTACTGAAATTCCAGAAGTGAACCGGAGGCAGGGCCGGAGCATCGGTGAGCGGCTGCGCGGGCACAGGATGTCGGCGGGGGACCGTTAGAAGCCCTAGGTAAGTTCAACTCATTTTCCCCCAACCCCCCTAAAGTATTCCTTTAAAATCAGTCTGTTAAAATGACTCGGAAGGCAATTTTATAATAAAAAACAGATACTTACCTAAGGAGAGGGAAGGTTTTGGGTCCTAATGAGCCTTCCCATTCTCCTCTCCTCCCTCATCTATCCTCCTACTCCTAAAAATGGCTTTTAGATATCCCACAGTTCTGTTATGTGTAAAAACTTAAAAATTTAGATTTGTGGTTTTGTCTCAGCTCAATGAAAGTCTGTCATGTGTCTCAAAGTGTTAAAATATTGTTTTTTCTGTATCTGTATGAAAAACAAAAATTATTTTACCCAAAATTGCGAAGGAATATTAACTATGAAACTATAAGTAATTTATGTTAGGGTGACTTTCAAAGGGTCCAGTGAGCTCTTCACATTAGTTATACTAATGTCTGCAATTGGCTTTTCAAAACTCCATTTGTCTCGAGTCTACGTTGAACGAAGAATTTATTCTCAATTCAAAAACAACATTGTAAGCGACTTTCACAGGCTTCAAACATGAATGCTGCTACTGTGACATACTAGGACCTAACTGTGATTAGGAATTTAATTTATGTGCTAGTGCACTTCTATTTGTGTAAAAAAAAAAAAACTTAAAATAAGGGCCTGTAAGGATCCCTCCTGTGTCCTGTCGGTTGCAGTGCAGTGCAGCTGCAACCGAGTAGTTTTGATTTCTCTGCTTGCATTTGGTTGCTTAGTTTTGATTGCATTCGCAATAAGTCTCATTGCCATCTGCAGTAACTCTGCAGTTCAGAGTGGTTCAGAATGTTGTCATGAATCCACCTATGGCTTGCTGCAGTTGAACTGCAGACAGACAGCTATGGATTTCTTACATGCATGTTGTTGCATAATTTGGCATGCATTTGTAATGAGAGTCCTTTCCATTCACAGCCAGCTTGCACTCTTCAATCAGCCTAACACAGGATTGCACGATTACCATCCAGCTGTGTGGGAATTTGCATATCTGCTCTCATTGGCTGATGTCCATAGAAAAGTCTGCTTCTCCTCTCACACCTTGCCCGTCATAGCGTTCAGTTTTGCCAAAGTTGATTGTTGGTTTCTTTGTGTAAAGTTTTAATATTGTATTGCATTACCTTGCCTTGCCTGCTTGGACGTTCACTCCACCCGTGGGGGTACAGTGAAGTATTTTCCTATCCTGACAGTTTGGAGACTGCCTTCACCACTTTGGTGACTGGCAGGATTCTTGCTTGTCCTGTTCCTGTGGACTTAAACTATAGGCTGCGGTTGCTATTAGTTACACTCCTACTTGTTTGTCTTTTCCGTGTCATTGTGGATGTTTGCTATTGCTGGGGCAGCGATTAGATTGCCAAGCATTCCATCTGTCTGTTGTCTGTCCTTGTTACTGAGTGTGGTGGACATCAGATGCTCAGTGCTGCGGTAGCACTGAGCAACCATTGCGTTGTTTATTGTGACAGTTATCAGAAACTGGCAAACATTCGGTCTGTCTGTTGTTGTTACTCAGTGTTGTGGACTTCAGATGCTCAGTGCTGCGGTCGCACAGAGCAACCATTGTGTCTTGTTTATTGTGACGGTTATCGGAAGCTCAGAGCTGCGGTCGCTCTGAGCAATCTTGCTCCCTTGTTCATAGCTCCTTGATCTGTGCAACTTCCTCCACAAAAGCATTCTGCTCTACTACCCAATATCACCCAGCAGCATAGTCTTTTTTGCTCTGGTGGTAATCTGGCTTTCTCAGCCTCAGACGCTATACCTTGCATGTTAAGACCTGGGGGTAACCGAAGTCAAGACATATTTAGTGTTCTTTTCAAGCGGAAGCTTGTCTATAGGTGAAGACGTGGGCCGAGCTCAGAGCTACGGCACTAGATTAGGGTATAGTGGCTGAAAGAAAGCAGGAGATCTGCCAGCCATTACAGTGCCCTAATCAATAATGCAGGATCTTTCTGGGCATCCAGGATCTGTGTCCTCTGGCATTTCACTCTCTCCTGATAACCAGCGCATTTTCTCAACACATGATCTCCCATGACCTCCCAAACGAGCTCTGTGAAGCTGGCTCCCCTACAATCAGCACAAATAAAAATTTCTTCATGATTGGTTAGCGCTACGTTTTTGCCCATTTGTAATGCAAAAATATTTGTTCTGCTTTCATTTTAAAGATAGTAGCAGCTATTTTTTCACCAGGCAATTATGTCACCCAGACCCCTACAATGGATCACTGGCATGAAACTGATATGCTTGGGTAGTGTTCTTATTGGGCTTATTTGTGCTGCAAAAATCATCAGTCTATCTGTATACTTTTTCAGATATAGGCCTCTATGCAATCCAACGTTTCTCTTAAGTTTTCCCCTAGGTGGTAATTTGTATCATCTGTTCAAGATCTTTTCAGCACTTTCTAATTGTACAAATACCAAAAGTAGGTGAAAGAGTGACGTCAAACATTACTCAGTGTGTTTTCTTGCTTCCTGGTGACTTAAAAGGGATTTTACTGACAAGGTGTAAAAATATCAACTAGCAGAAAACTAAGGAGAAGAAGTTAATTGCATATGGGCCAGAGTATCAGATTTTCTATAAAAGGTCAAAAGTTTACTCAGCCCTCCCTTTTTATTTTACTCTCAAAGACTATTGTGATTGTTTTTTGTCTCCATATGAGCTGCCATCTTAATGGTTATGTCAACACTACGTACAGAGCAAGATTAGGTCAACTATTTTTTTTTTCCTGCTCACGTGTGTGTCAATGCAACCTGTTAACTGAAAAAGTCGTTTATCAGTGCTTTTGATTCTAATAGAAAGGAAGAAATGATTTAATATAAACAGAAAGTGGTCATGAAAACTAACTACTTCAGTACAGTACCTGGGCTAATTTAAATCTGAACGTGTGTGTGTGTGCGCGATTAGCGTGATTTCTTACTTGAAAACATTTTCTGTAACAAGGTGTATTGGACATGGAATCGGATATGAACTTTTTTATTTCTTAAATCTAAAAAAAAAATTACAAACGGTAAGGCCGTTTCATCCACAGCCTTACGTATAAATTTCCACTGTCAAATTGCATAAACATTCTGTCACTCTCTTCTAGACAGCTATAGTGCAGGAATGCCCAATTCAGGTTTCAGCTTCCAGGGTATTCACTCTTCTGCTTTGGTGCAGAGGGTGACATAAGAGGTCATAGATGGGTAGATAGGGGACAAGTTCAGAATCTTACATCTCGATGGCTCAGTTGGAGACACACCAGAACTTAGCACTGCATAATTTCTACAAAATGACAGAGGGAATGGTAAGGAAGGGAGTTTTACTATTTGATTTTATTCACTCAAATGAAATATGCTATGAATTATGGGTAATGCAGCAAAACCACAAACCCTTTTAGTGGGCTCAGAGCTGGATATTGTGGTGGGAGATGAAAGGTCCCTCACAGTCACCATATGCTGTTAAATAATTATTATTTACTTTTCTTCACAAGAGGAAAACATTTCATAACTGGAAAATAGCACCCTGCTTAAAGAGACTCTGTAACAAAATGTTCAGCCTTATTTCTTCTATCCTATAAGTTCCAATACATGTTCTAATGTGGTCTGGCTTACTGCAGCCTTTTCTAGTTGCACTGTCTCTGTAATATATCTAATCTTATTTTCTTTGTCCACCCAGAGAGGAAGGAGCTGCCTCTGCTGTGATAGGGACAAGTTATGCACGCCCCCTCCAGGCTCTGTGTGTGTGTGCTTTGCGTTTTCCTCACAGACAGTTTGTGAGGCTGAGGGGGGGAGGGAGCTGTTGCCTGTCACATGCTGAGAAACTGTGACTAATCTCAGACTGGAGTGCAGATAATTCACTATGTAATAAAAACTTGTAGTATACTGTAACATGAGATATATACCGTGGGATGCGGAAGTTTGGGCAACCTTGTTAATCTTCATGATTTTCCTGTATAAATCGTTGGTTGTTACGATAAAAAAAAATGTTAAATATATCATATGGGAGAGACACACAGTGATATTTGGGAAGTGAAATGAAGTGTATTGGATTTACAGAAAGTGTGCAATAGTAGTTTAAATAAAATTAGGCAGGTGCATACATTTGGGCACTGTTGTCATTTTATTGATTCCAAAACCTTTAGAACTAATTTTTGGAACTCAAATTGGCTTGGTAAGCTCAGTGACCCCTGACCTACATACACAGGTGAATCCGAATGATAAGAAAGAGTATCTAAGGGGGTCAATTGTAAGTTTCCCTCCTCTTTTAATTTTCTCTGAAGAGTGGCAACATGGGGGTCTCAAAACAACTCTCAAATTACCTGAAGACAAAAATTGTTAAAAATCATGGTTTAGGGGAAGGATACAGAAAGCTGTCTCAGAGATTTCATCTGTCTGTTTTCACAGTTAGGAACAACATATTGAGGAAGTGGAAGACCACAGGCTCAGTTCAAGTTAAGGCTTGAAGTGTCAGATCAAGAAAATTCTTGGATAAACAGAAGCGACAAAATGGTGAGAACAGTCAGAGTCAACCCATAGACCAGCACCAAAGACTTACAACATCATCTTGCTGCAGATGGAGTCACTGTGCATCGTTCAACCAATCAGCGCACTTTACACAAGGAGATGCCGTGATGCAGAGGAAGCCTGACCTGAATATAATTGAAAATCTGGGGTGTGAGTTAAAGAGAGCTGTCCATGCTCGGAAGCCATCAAACCTTAATGGACTAGAGATATTTTTGTAAAGAGGAACGGTTCAAAATACCTTCAACTAGAATCCAGACTCTCATTAGAACCTACAGGAAGAGTTTAGAGGCTGTAATTTCTGCAAAAGGTGGATCTACTAAATACTGATTTCATTTATTTTTTTGGTGCCCAAACTTATGCACCGGCCTAATTTTATTTAACCACCCTGGCGTTCTATTAAGATCGCCAGGGCGGCTGCGGTAGGGTTTTTTTTAAATAAAAAAAAAACTATTTCATGCAGCCAACTGAAAGTTGGCTGCATGAAAGCCCACTAGATGGCGCTCTGGAGGCGTTCTTCCGATCGCCTCCGGCAGCCAGAAGTAACACGGAAGGCCGCAATGAGCAGCCTTCCGTGTTTGGCTTCTCCTGTCGCCATGGCGACGAGCGGAGTGACGTCATGGACGTCAGCCGACGTCCTGACGTCAGCCGCCTCCGATCCAGCCCTTAGCGCTGGCCGGAACTATTTGTTCCGGCTGCGCAGGGCTCAGGCGGCTGGGGGGACCCTCTTTCGCCGCTGCTCGCGGCGGATCGCCGCAGAGCGGCGGCGATCGGGCAGCACACGCGGCTGGCAAAGTGCCGGCTGCGTGTGCTGCACTTTATTTGATGGAAATCGGCCCAGCAGGGCCTGAGCGGCAGCCATCGGCGGTGATGGACGAGCTGAGCTCGTCCATACCGCTAAGATGGTTAAACAATTATTGCACATTTTCTGTAAATCCAATAAACTTCATTTCACTTTTCAAAAATCACTGTGTATGTCTCCTTATAGGATATATTTAACTGACATTTTTTATCGCAACAACCACCATTTATACAGGAAAATCATGACAATTAACAATGTTGCCCAAACCTTCACATCCCACTGTATATATCTACTGTACCTATCTACACACATACGTGTGTGTGTGTGTGTGTGTGTGTGTGTATGCGTGTGTGTGTGTATGCGTGTGTGTGTGTATGCGTGTGTGTGTGTGTATGCGTGTGTGTGTGTATGCGTGTGTGTGTGTGTATGCGTGTGTGTGTGCGCATGTATGTGTGCGCATGTATGTGTGTGTGTGTGTGTGTGCGTGTGCATGTATGCGTGTGTGTGTGTGCACGTATGCGTGTGTGTGTGTGTGCGCATGTATGCGTGTGTGTATGTATATCTATCTATATCTATACCTATATCTATCTATCTATCTATCTATCTATCTATATCTCTATATTAAACATTGCCTAAAACTGGCGATTAAAAGTCAGGATCGCGGTGGGAACGGCAAAGAGGGATCCAGGAGATCACAGTACAGATTCTCTTTACTTTACTTACATAACTGTTGTAAGATTCTGTTAACTGAGGCACAATAACTTCTGTGTGTCCTTTTGTTCCCATTGTTCCCGAGTCTAGGAGTGGACGCATATTTGACACAGCTCGACTGAAACAAGAAGCATAAAACCATAACATCTAAACGCCCAACTGCAGGTAAAGAAAAAAACAGCCTTCAAGGGACACTTAATCTAGGGATATAAAAAAAAAAAAAAAAAGTTTTACTCACTTGGGGCTTCTACCAGCCCCCCTGCAGCCGTCCGGTGCCATCGCAGTCACTGACTGATCCTCCGGTCCCCCACCGCCAGCTAGTTTCATTTTGCCAACAGGCCTGGCCACACGTAGCCTTCTTCGCGTTCCCATCCGCAATAGCATCCTGCGCCTAGAGCGCGAAGGAGACGAGTGGACAGGCCTGCACAGGCGCAGTAAGCCTGTCAGCGAAAACTAAACCAACTCAACACCCTTATCATTAAACCAACTCCAGTCCTCACCCCAACCTCTTTAAAATGTGCACCTTATCCTGATACCTAACCCTATCTTGATAATACTAACATCTGAACCCAGGCCTGGATTTACATCAGAGGAGCCTATAGGCACAGGTGTCCTGGCACCCTAGACTTCGCCCCTCCATGAACCTACAAACCCCACCCCAAGTATGCTGGCTGGCCCTGCTGTCACTTCTCCCCTACTTCCTTTACCTGTCATAGGTACAACTTAGTATTAGATAGCCATAGGTACCCTCAATATTTATTAGCTATAGGTGCCCCCAAGTATGAGGTGGCTAGACGAACCTCAGTATTAAGTAGCTAGAAATGCCTCTGACTGAAGGGAGATCTCGTCAGTGGAATGCCGGGAGTCGGGTGATTAACCTCTCATTTACACTCTCATCAGGACTCTGCATAGAGTAGGAGGGAGAGAGGCAGTCAGGGAGTGAGCCGCCTTTCCATCATCAGGCACCTGTAGGCATGTGCCTACAGTGCCTTATGGTAAATCCGGTCCTGTCTGAACCTAAAAAAACTTAGCCTACTGCATCTATAAGGCTCATATATTATGAGTAACAGTAAGGGATATTCACCCTTAACAGCTAGTAGTAGAGTTTCAACATACAGTAGCAAGAAAAAGTATGGTTTGGAATTAGAAGGATTTCTGCTCAAATTGGTCATGACCTTGGTCATGTGATCTGACCTTCATCTAAGTAACAACAATAGACAATCACAGTCTGCTTAAACAAATACCATACAAATAATTAAATGTTTCCATATTTTTAGTGAGCACACCATGTAAACATTCAAATTGCAGGCGGAAAAAGTATGTGAACCCTTGGAATTAATAACTGGTTGAACCTCCCTTGGCAGCAATAACTTCAACCAAACGTTTACTGTAGTTGCACATCAGATGAGCACAACAGTCAGGAATAATTATTGACCATTTCTCTTTACAGAACTGTTTAGTTCAGCAATATTTGAGGTCATGCCACAGCATCTCAATCAGGTTGAGGTCAGGACTCTGACTTGTCCACTCCATAAGGCGTATTTTCTTCTGTTTAAGCCATTCTGTTGTTGATTTACTTTAAGGGCTTGTTTCCACTGTTGCGACGCGATTTCGGCCGCATTCCGACGCTTGTAAAAACGCATGCGGATGCGTTTCCACATGCGTTTTTACCCGCGATTTCGCCTGCGATTTCGCATGGCAGGGTGCCATGCGAAATTAACCATGACACTGCCAGGGCTAAATAAAATTGAAAAAGGTGCGAAATCGCACGCGAAATCGCGGGTAAAAACGCATGTAACAAACGCATGCGTTTTTACTATTAAATACATTAGCGGCGATTCGCACGGATTCCCGACGCAGGCGAAATCGTTGGCTCTTTTGTGCGTTTTTTTCACGCTGAAAAAAACGCACCTCAACAACGCTACAGTGGAAACAGGCCCATCCACTTGTATTACATGTGCGGATCTGCATGCGTTGGACGCATGCAGATTCGCGATAGTGGAAACGAGCCCTTATGCTTTGAGTCGTTGTCCTGTTGCAACACCCATCTTTTGCTGAGCTGCAGCTGGGGGACAGATGGCCTTAAGTTCTAAATGTCTTGATAAAACTTTGGAATTCATTTTTCCTTCAATGATAACAATCCGTTCAGGCCCTGACGCAGCAAAGCAGCCCCAAACAATGATGCCCCCACCACAATACTTCACAGTTGGGATGAGGTTTTGATGTTGCTGTGGTGTGAATCTTTTTCTAAACACATAGTGAGTGTTTCTTCCATACTCAACTTTGGTTTCATCTGTCCACAAAATATTTTGCCAGTACTGCTGTGGATAATCCAGGCACGCTTTTACAAATTTTAACCCCTTGAGGACCACAGGTTTATACCCTCTACTTTAGTGACTAGGCCATTTTTTACAATTCAGCACTGCGCAGCTTTAATGATTTTTCGCTCGGCCATACAACTTACCACCAAAATGAATTTTACCTCCTTTTCTTGCCACTAATGGAGGAATTTTTTGGTGGTATCCGATTGCTGCTGCAATTTTTTTTTATAGATTTTTAAATAAAAAAAATCCTAGTTTCTTCCACTCCTTTCCTCCCCCCCCATAAATTGGCCCTAGACTGTGTCCCGTACACTATAATACCCTCTCATAGGCATCAGCCTATGAAAGTGATTAGATTGTTAGCCAATCAGAGGGACAGCTAAGAGAGAGATAGGGCTGTCCCCTGTACAGCACAGTACAAATGATTAGGCGTCTTTTTTTGTTACATTACAGCCTGCCAGCTCCAATCGCAGCTGGCAGGCTGCTAACGTCTCCCCACTGTTTACTTGCAGGGACCGGGCGCGCAAGCTCTTGTTGCCAATCGGCGTTACGCAGTCTCAGGAGAGCCACTCTGCACTAAGCGGTTAAATGTGCAGCAATGTTTTGTTTGGACAGCAGTGGCTTCCTATGTGGTATCCTCCCATAAACTTCATTGTTGTTTAGTGTGCTACGTATCATAGATTCGATAACATGGATGTTACCATGTGCCAGAGACTTAAAGAGACTCTGTAACTTTAAAAAGATCCCCTGGGGGGTACTCACCTCGGGTGGGGGAAGCCTCCGGATCCTAATGAGGCTTCCCACGCCGTCCTGCGTCCCACGGGGGTCTCGCTGCAGCCCTCTGAACAGCCGGCGACAGGCCCGACTGTAATTTCAATAATTACCTTTGCTGGCTCCAGCGGGGGAGCTGTGGCTGCATTCGGCTCGGAAATGGACGGAAATACCCGATCTCCGTCGGGTCCGCTCTACTGCGCAGGCGCCGGAGACTTGCGCCTGTGTAGTAGAGCGGACCCGACGGCGATCGGGTATTTCTGCCTACTTCGGAGCAGACAGCCATCAGAGCGCCTGCGCAGGAGCCAGGAAAATAAATATTACGTCACGGCTGTACGGAGGGCTGCAGCGAGACCCCCGAGGGACGCAGAAACGCGTGGGAAGCCTCATTAGGATCCGGAGGCTTCCCCCACCCGAGGTGAGTACCCCCCAGGGGACGTTTTGCCGTTACAGTTCCTCTTTAAGTCTTTAGCTGACACTCTAGGATTCTTCTTCACCTTACCGAGCATTCTACTCTGTACTCTTGCAGTCATCTTTACAGGACGGCCACACCTAGGGAGAGTAGTAGCAGTGCTGAACTTCCTCCATTTATAGACAATTTGTCTTACTGTGGACTGTTGAACAGCAAGACTTTTTGGAGATACTTTTCTAACCCTTGCCAGCTTTATGCAAGTCAACAATTCTTAATCATAGGTCTTCTGAGAGCTCTTTTGTGTAAGGTATCATTCACATCAAACAATGTTTCTAGGGAAAAGCAAACCCAAAACTGGTGTTTTTTATAGGGCAGGGCGGCTGTAACCAACACCTCCTCTCATTGATAACTCTAGCTGGATAACACCTCACTCCAATTAGCTCTTGGAGATGTCAGTCTAGCGGTTCACATACTTTTTCCACCTGCACTGTGAATGATTACGTGGTGTGTTCAATAAAAACCATTTAATTATTTGTGTGGTATTCCTTTAAGCAGACTGTCATTGTCTATTGTTGTGACTTAGATGAAGATCAGATCACATTTTACGGCCAATTTGTGCAGAAATCCATATAATTCCAAAGGGTTCATATACTTTTTCTTGCTACTGTATGCACCTTCAGCTATATATGGGGTTTTCGGGCAAGCAAATTAAAACTTTGGCTTGTGAATTATTAATAGCCCCAAAAAATTAGTCTTTTTTGACAACAGTTTTCACTATAATTTGACTAATGCTAGAAAGAGGTGTTTCACATAATTAGGTTTTCCTTTTTAAAATAACCATTATTTAAAATGGGAAACCACTGTTAATTTTAAGCAGATTTGATTAACATTCCATTTATCGCACACAGCCCTGGCATAAACAAACAGAGATGCTCCTACATTTCACAGTGATTCTTCAATGCCACATTCTAGTTTCTAGGTTGTGGCTTATTATTATCTTTATGCAATTAAATAGCGCCAACTTTTATGTAGCACTTTATAGAAAACATTGGACAACTCCACTCAGAGGAGCACATAGGGCGCAATTCATAAAAGGATGTACAAAAAAAAATCTGGTCGGGAAAATACCGCATTTGGAGTTTTAGACTTTTGTGTGCCAATTCATAAACATTTTCACAGGAGCAGTAGAAGTGCGATAAATTACCAAAGGCCATTGACAAAAACATTTGTGGTACCAGCAGAGCAGTGGAGTGTCTCTGTGCAGGGAGGGCAGCAAGAGGCATCCCCACATCGCCTTAGATGTACATGTTTTGTTATACTGCCTCTGCTTGCTCTGGATCTGCTCTGAATCTGTCTATTTTCTTAACATTCTATTTAATTGCCACAGCTTAGATTAACTTCCAAGAAACTTTACACATGCACTGCTTAGGTGATTTTCCCCACTAGCTCCTACATATCTTCAAACAGGTACCCAAGAGGTTAAACAGACACACAGCCTAAGGCAGTGATGGCTAACCTTGGCACTCCAGCTGTGACAAAACTACAAACCCCATCATGCCTCTGCCTCCCTGAGTTATGCTTAGAGCTGTCAGAGTATTGCAATGCCTAATGGGACTTGTAGTTCCACCACAGCTGGAGTGCCAAGGTTAGCCATCACTGGCCTAAGGTATTCAGGGGATGCCCGTTTTGTTCTGATCTCGCTCTGCTGCTGCCTGGGGAGTTGAAAAGCTTGTCCCGCCAATGAAGGGTCTTATCAGATTCAATCATTTAGACTTTCAGAAGACAGGAGCTGTTTCTAATGGCTCCCTGCTTCTGCTAATGAGTCACCGCTCCCAGCACGGTCTACGCATTCTTTTCACCCCTTCAAAGCAGACTGTATTATTTTGTGGCTTTACTGCTTGTAGGCTTTATGAATTGACATTTACTGACATGAGTTGAGGTATTTACCGCATAAGTCTGTAATTTACCTCACTGCTCAGTAATTTCAGCTTTTCGAGCAGTAACAGCCTTTGTGAATTGACATTTTCCTAAGTGCTGAGTGATGTGTGCCTGAAGTCAGCCGTTTTCTGCATGACCGAATGCGGTAATGCTTTATGAATCAACTTCATAGCCATGTGTGTGGAATATGAATATCTCAATTGAAGTCAACTTCTGAAATTATATTCAACTCATGGATAATAATCCCTACTTACACTGACTCGGCTGTGTTTGCCAACACAAGTCTAACAGCAAATCACACTACGCTGAGATGATCTACTCGTATAGGCCCAAGATCTAAGATCTATGTAAACTGTGAAATCTCAGTGAATTTCTGTTGAGTATTTAATCCAAGAAAACAGAGTAAAGGTGCAAAGGTGCCCATTAACGCTACCATTTTTTCAAGCACTTTTTACGATCGACTTAAACAGAAAACTGCACAGTGTGTGGCGAAAATCGATGTAAAACGATTCAATGGTTGATTGGAACAGAAAATGTAATTGATCCAACAGTTGGATTTACAATCTCATCATCTGAAGAGAGAAAATGGCCTAATTGACTAGTGTATGGGAACAATCGATATTTACCCTCCGATTACTTACAACCATGAAAAGTGCGTTGAAAGAACACATTTGATTAAAAAAAAAATAAAAAAATTGTACACATCCAATTTTGATTGCTGAATCACTGGATAAATGTTACTACCTACATGTAGCTGAGAGTTTACTTACACAATCAGCTCATATTATCCAAAATCTGTTGGCTCTCATGCTACATGGAAGTGGTAAAATTGGCCAATCAAAAATGGATGTGTGTACCAGGCTTAAATTTCATAACAGACACACACATCTATCTATCTATCTATCTATCTATCTATCTATCTATCTATCTATCTATCTATCTGTGTATGATTGCTTTTTCCACACTCCAGCATCCTCCATACTCCATATTCCTGCAAATACATATTAAAAAAAGCCTGTGTACTTAGCACAAATGACTAGATCGCCCATTTTGTTTCATTTCAAATCTGAATAAATGAAATGTGTTAAAGATGAGAAGCTCTGTACACATATGTACCTGTCAACATATCTTCTGGCTTCCACGTTATCCAGTGCATTCACAATAATGTCCTGTCTAAGGTAAAAGTCGTCGCTGTAGATATTCTCTGTGGCAGGACACACTTTATCCAAACGTGGATCTATCTTCAACTCAGGGTTGATTTTTAAGGTTACAGCAGCAGCAGTACAACTCTTAGGTTTCTGGTAAAGAGATAAAGGAAAAAACATGGCCAACGTTCATTGTCTACATTGCTCTATTTAAAATAAAAAACAACACAATCTGACTGATTCTCTGATGGTGAGATCAGGAAATTGGAATATATAAAAAAAGCTGCAAACAGTCAGTGCTCCAACCCTTCTGGGTGCAGCAGCTATGATCAGGATTTCTTCTGCTCTTTTACAGGGCTGTTTCTAGGGATTGTGATCTTAAAGTGAACCTCCAGACTAAAAATTGACTCAGCAGCACTGGAAAGGCCTGGTGTTTCTTTAACTGTTTCACAGCATCAGAACTTTTTTTCTCTTTTACAAGCCTCATTTTTAGCTGCACAGAAAAAAAACTGCCCGGGCATTTTTCCCCTAATGCTGTGCAAAGCATGATGGGATTTCTGATGTTGTTGTTCTCGTTCTGCTGTTTTAGTGCAATTTATTTATTTTTTTACATTTTGAATTTGACATTTGAAGCCTAGCACATGCAGCTGGGAGGGGTGATCAGGACACAGGACAGTTGGAACTGTGTCTCCTGCTCCCCGTCACCTCCTTTCAACCAAAAAGATGGCTGCCCCCATGACAAAGACGGCAGCCCCCATGAATCACAAACATTTGCCTGTTCTTTTAAAAACGGGGTGGGTAAGAGATTATATTACCTATCTATTCTAATTAACATAACTAATGTAACATAATGACAGTATGTTTGTTTAGGCTGAAGTTCCCCTTTAACCTCCTTAAGATGGACACACACCATAAATATCTGTTCAATTTAAGAATTGCAATCAATTTTTCTGACGGATTGTAACATTTCAAAAATATGACCAATGTACCACACACACACGTTCAATTTTTTCCCCCAATTATGATAAAAATTATTGGAAACTTCTGACAAAATAGCTGGGGTGTGTATATTAACAAATTGACAATATTACACACACCATACAATCTTAAGATTGAAGAAAAATATCTGGCATTCCGGATCGATAAAAACAGAAGAAAACGGGAAATCCGATCGGATTTTTCAGTCGAATGAAAAAAAAAAAAAGCTTTCGTTTTTTTCGGGAGATCCGATCGTTTATCGAAATGCCGTAAAATCGGATCATTTTATTGTATCGTGTGTGGCCACCTTTAGCGGTAACCCCCGAGTCATGCCCCTGGGAGGAACATCTGCAGCTCAGAGCGGTAACCTTGAGCTTGATCCATGGGAGGTGAGTAATGTGCATGGCTGCCACAGATCTATCTAGGAGTACAATTTTAACGGTCTAAAAGCTTGTGAAAAATGTGCACGGCTTTTAGGCAAAATCTGGATGCAATCATACCGCCAGGGAGGTTAATAAAAAGGATTGGTTGAAAGGGATGAAAAGGTTAAGCCTATTGGGATTCTAGTTTCTACATCTAAACACTAAACAGGGGCATTGCTAGGATCCGAAGAGATCTGGGGCACTTTTGGGCAGTCCAGCCAAAACATGGGTGTGGCCATGCACCATATTGTGGGTGTGGTCATGGGTGGAGTCAAATTTACATGAACTTATCAGCCGTCTGAGTAGGCCTGCCCAGCAAAATGTTGGATGAAGCCCCCCCCCCCCCTCTCCATTAATACCAAAAAAAAATGCAGCAAACCACATAAATAGGCAGTGTCACTTAGAGACTCCGAAGCGAGAATAAATCTCGCTTCAGAGCTCACAGTTACCAGGGGCACGTGTGCCCCTGCTAAACCGCCGCAATAGCGCCGCTAAACGGGGGTCCCTTGACCCCCAAACCCCCCACTGCGACACTTGGTCGCAGACTTGGTCGCTCCTGGAGGCAGGGCTAACGGCTGCAGCCCTACCTCCAGTCGCGCCTGTCAGCGGCGCATCGCCGCCGCCTCTCCCCGCCCCTCTCAGTGAAGGAAGACTGAGAGGGGCGGGGGAGAGGCGGAGATACGCGCTGACAGACGCGCGTGGGGCAGGGCTGCGGCGGTTAGCCCTGCTCCAACCAGTAACGCTCCCCCGCATTACGGAGGGGATTTGGGGGATCAGGGAATCCCGTTAAGCAGCGGGATAGCGGCGGTTTAGCAGGGGCACACATGCCCCTGCTAACTCTGGGGTCTGAAGCGAGATTTACTCTCGCTTCAGACTCTCTTTAAGTATAACTAGGCAGAGTTACCTGGCTTCTGTGCTGACTGGTCTGGCTTTCTGCTGGGTGGGCTGGCCTGCTGCCAATCCCCCCATAGCTTTCTGTGACCTTCTAGTGGACCCCTTCCCATGCTTTCATGGGTCTCCCATTGAGGCACCATAACTCCTAGCATGCCCCATAGAAGGGCCACAGCTCCCTGCATGCCCCCATAAAGGCATCACAGCACCCAATATGCCCACATAGAGGCATCATAGCACCCAGCATGGCACCATAGCACACAGCAATGAAGGGTATGGAGCATGCTGGGTGCTGTGGTGCCATGCTGCCTCTGTGGCGCATGCGGGGTACTGTGTGGTGCCATGCTGGGTTCTGTAGTGCCACTACTCTGCCTGTGGGACATCTGGGGCACCCCAGAATAGATCAGGGGCACGTGCCACTGATCTTTGGGGTTAGCAACGCCCCGACACTAAAGTATATATAAATCAAGTGATTGTAGTGCGGAGGGAAATACTCACACATTAGATGGACACGAATAGTTTGTCAAATGCTATACATGTGGGTGAGTTTTATGGCATGTAATGTATGCTGACTTGATCTGTATGTTTAGTATGGGTTTGAAACCCCTATATATGACACCACCATGCAACTTGGAAATGAATAGTGAAGTTGCATGTGATATATTATGTGGGTGTCATTGGCTTCAGGAGAAGGTGGAGGATTTCTGCTATTGTTTACAATATTATCCTATGATTATTATTCCGACAGTCATCTTTCATTGACTGAATATTGATCCCAAAAATAAGCAGAGGCATCTTTGAATGGTGAAATCTATGGAGAAGATTAAATTAAATTTTAGTAAAAGAGGAAGTGCACTTCTATACATACAAACTATTTGTTTCTACTACATCAGACCAGAGGCGGCCTTAGAGTATGCGGGGCCTGGGGCGAGTGTCACATGCGGGGCCTAGAGCCATAAGTGTAGGCCATATACCTTATCACCACGTTCATGGGCTTGTCCGCCTTTAATGCAGTATTCCTTATTATTATTGTTTGAAAACAATTGTGTCAGGTAAAGGCCACTAAGCCAACCAATATAAAAACAAACATTTGCATGGTGGTTTTAAGTGCGGGGGTGGGGGAGCTCATGCTTCAATTAATTTGGAAATTGTAAGGTTCAAGTTTCACAAAATTCACATTGTTGTAGTAACTTTTGTCTTGCAAAATGCCGCCAATTCAGCAATCATGAGGCCCCCAACAAGACAAATTCAGCAGTCATGAGGCACATAAATAGACAGCATTTCACATAAATAGGAAGAATGCCCCCTTAATATGGTAGACACCTCTCACCTGGCAGCAGTTCCCCAAAATACACTCAATCTGACAGCAGTGGTTCCCCAAAAATAGGTAGCCCCATGTCTATAGGTGTCCCCAGAATAGGTGGCCTGCGGTATAGATGTCCCCAGAACAGGAAGCCAGGGGTAGAGATGTCCCGAGAACAGGTAACCAGGGGTATATGTGCCCAGTATATGTAGCCAGGGGTATATGTGCCCAGTATATGTAGCCAGGGGTATATGTGCCCAGTATATGTAGCCAGGGGTATATGTGCCCAGTATATGTAGCCAGGGGTATATGTGCCCAGTATATGTAGTCAGGGGTATATGTGCCCAGTATATGTAGTCAGGGGTATATGTGCCCAGTATATGTAATCAGGGGTATATGTGCCCAGTATATGTAATCAGGGGTATATGTGCCCAGTATATGTAATCAGGGGTATATGTGCCCAGTATATGCAGCCAGGGGTATATGTGCCCAGTATATGCAGCCAGGGATATATGTGCCCAGTATATGCAGCCAGGGGTATATGTGCCCAGTGTATGCAGCCAGGGGTATATGTGCCCAGTGTATGTAGCCAGGGGTATATGTGCCCAGTATATGTAGCCAGGTGCATATGTGCCCAGTATATGTAGCCAGGGGTATATGTGCCCAGTATATGTAGCCAGGGGTATATGTGCCCAGTATATGTAGCCAGGGGTATATGTGCCCAGTATATGTAGCCAGGGGTATATGTGCCCAGTATATGTAGCCAGGGGTATATGTGCCCAGTATATGTAGCCAGGGGTATATGTGCCCAGTATATGTAGCCAGGGGTATATGTGCCCAGTATATGTAGCCAGGTGTATATGTGCCCAGTATATGTAGCTAGAGGTATATGTTGGGGACATATACCTCTGGCTACATATACTGGGCACATATATGTAGCCAGGGGGTAATGTAGCCAGGGGTATATGTCCCCAGTATATGTAGCCAGTGGTATATGTGCCCAGTATATGTAGCCAGAGGTATATGTGCCCAGTATATGTAGCCAGGGGTATATGTGCCCAGTATACGTAGTCAGGGGTATATGTGCCCAGGATATGTAGCCAGGGTATATGTGCCCAGTATATGTAGCCAGGGGTATATGTGCCCAGTATACGTAGCCAGGTGTATATGTGCCCAGTATATGTAGGCAGGGTATATGTGCCCAGTATATGTAGGCAGGGGTATATGTGCCCAGTATATGAAGCCAGGGGTATATGTCCCAGTATATGTAGGCAGGGTATATGTGCCCAGTATATGTAGCCAGGGGTATATGTGCCCAGTATATGTAGCCAGGGGTATATGTGCCCAGTATATGTAGGCAGGGTATATGTGCCCAGTATATGTAGCCAGGGGTATATGTGCCCAGTATATGTAGGCAGGGGTATATGTGCCCAGTATATGTAGGCAGGGGTATATGTGCCCAGTATATGTAGGCAGGGGTATATGTGCCCAGTATATGTAGGCAGGGGTATATGTGCCCAGTATATGTAGGCAGGGGTATATGTGCCCAGTATATGTAAGTAGGGGTATATGTGTCCAGTATATGTAGCCAGGGGTATATGTCCCAGTATATGTAGGCAGGGTATATGTGCCCAGTATTTGTAGCCAGGGGTTATATGTCCTCAGTATATATAGTCAGGGTTATATGTGCCCAGTATATGTAGGTAGGGGTAGATGTCCCAGAATAGGTAGCCAGGTGTGCCTCCAGCAGGAGGGGAGCAGCGCAGAGAAGAGGGAGAGCTGTGAGCAGCGGTGGAGAAGGGGGCCCCCTTCTCCACCGCTGCTCACAGCTCTCCCTCTTCTCTTTTCTGCTCTCCTCCAGCTGGCCGCACGGGCACGCGGTGGTGGTGGGGGGGCGTTAATTCAAGTGGCGGCGGCGCGGGGGCCTGTTCAAGCGCGGGGCCTGGGGCGATCGCCCCAGTTGCCCCTTCCCCCCCCCCCTCCCCAAAGGCCGGCTCTGATCAGACACACCGCGCCAGACCATTGATGTGTTTCTCTGCTGAACATAATTTTCCATTGAGTAATCGCAATCATTTTACATGCCTGCTTTAGATTGAAGTGAACCTGAATTCAGAACTCCTCTCTGCTCTAAAAGATAAACAGCATAATAACCTTTAAACAAAAAAGATCTTTGCTACAGCTGATACAATTCCTAAAATAAATCTGCACAGTTTCTACTTCCTGATTCATGGACTCAGACATATTGTTAACAGCCTGTGCTTTCAAATGGGCTTATCTGCCATAGGCAGTCATGTGACACAGGAGAAGATTAAATTACAACTAATGATTAGACACTAATGAGGGGGAATTAAACAGGCTAACCTCTCTAAATACATACAGGGCGCATTTCTCTCTGTTTTTCTTGTGTCCTGTGCAAGAGTTCAGGTCCACTTTAAACAAAAAACACACTATAACCATTGCCAATTCCTCAGATTGCCTACAACCAGGCTGAGGAAGTCACTCAGACCAGGGTTGGCATTCATTCTAGGGGTGGTCTAACAACCACTTCAAGTTTCTGGCATCCTCATCTGCAATGCTCATCCTGCTATTGGAGACACTAGTAGTTGGACCATGGGAAACACAAACTAAGTACCACCATGGCTTAAAAGTGCAATTATAACTTTATATAACTAATACCTGTGATTATAAATGACCGAGACAGGGATGGTTGCAGCCAGCTAGGGGTGACGTGGAGTGTCTATTTATGTTTAAACAGAGTGCACAAATAAAAATAAATCTGTTTAAAGTATGCTAAAGAACCACAGTGAATAATGCCATGGGGAAAGAGTATTTTGGTGACATTGCACTGTACAACACCTATATCTGCAAGTGAAACAAATATTGTTTATGTGCATGTGGCAAGACACAATTTCAAAATATAAGATGCCAAATAAGTGGTAGCTGTGATTTTTAATGGAGAGAGGTGACAGGTCTGCATGGTAACTTCCCTCGTAAAGTCCATTCCAAAAAAACAAATACAGCCAGGGAACCAGCACAGGCACATAGGATTTGTGAATTAGACTTAACAAGAAGCAAGCCATGTGTACATACCTGGATATGGTGAGGTCGGAAGAGAAACTGCCTGTTCAAGTTTGATTTTTCAATCAAGTCCGGGTCAGTGACTGTGACCTAAAAGAACATCAGACACATTACTACTACTACTACTACTACTACTACATGTTGTTGCTGCAAATGTTTTCAGTTTCCATTTTTTAAAGCCCTAGTTCAGGCACATTTTTAAAACATTTCAAAATGAATACGTTCTTAAAAACAAAACAAAAAAACAACAACATGCATGTGAAATAATGTTTAGTTTTTGCAAAAATAAAAAAAAGTAAAAGGGTGGGCTGCAAACTGTCAGCAATACCAGTGTCTATACCACCGCCAGCTAGTAGCTCCCTGACACTATTCCTCTTTTTTTTCCCGTTTGATGGCTAGTCAGCTACCCAATCACTGGCACTGGTCATTATGGTGAACGAGAAGCAAAAATGCAACACCTGCTGCAGCTATGACCCTCCCCAGTGACCGACAGCCAATCAAACACAGGGATCGGACTCAGGATTGACCGACAGCCAATCAAGGACAGAGATCAAACGCAGGAGTGACCGACATCCAATCAAAGACCAGACTCAAGATTGACATAAGTTTACTGAAAGAATGCCTACTAAAAAGCATCAACAGTGGGAACTTTTTGCTAAAGTAAATTTTAGTAAAATACTATTTTTAAAAAGTAAGCTGGAACATTTATATTCTCCAACTCAGAAGATCCTTCATAAATTGATCCCTGTGTTATAAAGATAACCGTCGCAGAAGCTACAGACAACAAAAACCATGTTTTTAGAAAGAAGTAGACGTTTTCATCAAAGGGATTAACAGTAAATTTTAAGTTTCATAATAACGCCCCCATGACCAAACACCGAATCCCAACCCCCCCCCCCCCCCCCCCCAAGTTTTTTTTTTTTTTTGCAGCAAACATTGTATGGCCTGGATTCCCCAAGGGCCGGTCCACACGGCATCCTGTTTGGCGGCACCTCGTATGGGGACTTTCGGCAGCTTCCCGCTACAATCAGTGTTTTTCGTCCCCAAAGGGGGACAAAAAGACGTGGCGGTAATCACATGTAGCATCCAGGGTCGCCTGGACCGAGGGGAAAAAAAAAAAAAAAAAAAAAAAAAAAAAAAAAAAAAAAAAAAAAAAATCGGGATTGGAATGCCACGTTCATGCAAACGCCAGTAAACGTTACACGCCGCCCAACACAAACACTCCCATTCACTTGAATGGGAGCATTTAATGACGAGTCCTGGGCGCTGGCGGTAAACGTCCACCAAGCATCCGTGTGAACCAGCCTTAAAAACAAAAAAGCAACACATATCTTCCATAGGAACTTACCAAGCCTCTTTCTGTGCCACAGCCAAGCCCAAGAAGTGCAAAATTTTTCAGCATTTCACAACCAATGGCACCACATCCAACCTACAAACAAATGTACTGTATTAAACATAATTTTGTTAAATAAAATTAAATGATACATTTGCTAGTGGTACAAAAGCCATTTTGTAATGTAAAGTTAATAGTAGGGACCTGCAAAGGTTACTAAAGTGAAATTTAGGCCACTGGGATTATTCTAGTAGCATGATGCAAATAGGAAAAGCAGCACATATTAGGCAGGGAAGTGTTTTCGTTTACAAAGGTTGGCTGGATTGGATGGGATAATTTATAGAATATGTAACAGATCCTGGCACCAGTAACAGGAAAGTGATATCCTCTCATTTCCGTGCTATGAGGACAAAGCATGTTCTGTTAATGAAGGCTCAAAAGCACTTACTCTAATGTGGGAGGTAAATAAACAGACAACTGCCTTTTTACCTAGGACCTTCCGCAGCACATATTAGTACTTGCTGCCGAGCCTGCATTACCAGAACGTGCTTTGATCTTACAGCACAGAGAGGAGAAATATCAGCTGTTATCAGCCTAATAGGACATAGATTGCCTGTAATGGCCCATACTCACGGGCTACAATTGTCGCCGCAACACGCGGCAGGTCGCCCGTGAGTATGAGGCGCAACACGGGCACGCACCCCGAACCGTCGCTCGTCGATGCTGTCGCCAGGCGTTTGGAGCGGTCAATCGCTCGGCGACAGTTGCCGCCGCAACTGTCGCTAGTCCGCGCGAGTATGCGGACTAGTGACAGCAACATAATTGAAAATCCATGGCGCTTCCGGCGAGGGGCAGGAACATCGGCGACAGCTTCCGTCGCACAGCTGATCCCTCTTCCGCGTGTGTATGCAGCGGGACCTGGCGACGAGCTGTCGACGGCCTGTCGCGCACACGCTCACGTGTGCTGGCGACAGGCCACAAATGTAGCCCGTGAGTATGGGCCATTACTGATGCCAGGATCTATGTGTGCTACAAATTATCCTATCCAACCGACCTTAACAAAAACACTACCTAACAGGTGTTGCTCTTCCTACTAGAAACATGCTAGTAGGGTAATCCCATTAGTCTAAATTTCCCCGTAGTGCACTTTTGTGGGAAAAAAAAAAAAAAAAAGAATCTGCATTCAAAGTAATTGCAGACACGTACCCTTATGTCATGCACCAGCCTCTGTACCTATGCAGAAGCCACATAGATGTAGTCTATGCAATGTGTAACAATAACAATAATATTTATATAGCGCTTTTCTCCCTGGGGACTCAAAGCGCTGTGACCCTGCATTATGCAGTCTCAAAGGCTAGGGAAAAGAGGTGAGTTTTTAGCCTTTTTTTAAAGCTGTCCAGAGAGGGAGCCTCTCGTACTGATTGTGGAAGTGAGTTCCATAGAGTAGGGGCTGCGTAGGAAAAGGCCCGAGCACCAAATGTTAAGTGTATCCTGGGAATAATCAGCTTCATCTTGTTGGCAGAGCGGAGGGTGCGTGGAGGGGCATAAAGTTCCAATAAATCCGCTATGTATTTGGGACCCATGTGGTGTAGAGCCTTGAATGTCAGCAGGCAGATCTTAAAATTGATTCTCCATTTTACTGGCAACCAGTGAAGAGTTTGCAGTACTGGGGTGATGTGTGAGCTGCGGGGGGCATTGGCTAGGAGTCTGGCTGCAGCATTCTGTACTAGCTGTAAGGGGCGCAGAACCTTTTCTGTAGATCCGATGAACAGGGCGTTGCAGTAGTCTAGGCGGGAGGATACAAATGCATGAACCAGGGCAGGTAGGTCTTCAGCTGGGATAAGGTGTTTGATTTTCGCTATATTTCTTAGATGGAAGAAGGAAGACTTGACGACAGCTGATATCTGCTGTTTGAGTTTTAGATTTCCATCCAGGATCACCCCAAGGTTTCGCAGAGTCTTTATACTGTACAGTATCTCCCCCAATTGCTAGTTTGAGGTGGTGAGCGTTTTGAACTTTATCCATCATGTGTGGACCACCTACCACCAACACCTCTGTTTTGTCAGAGTTCAGTCTCAGCCAGCTGGTGTTCATCCAATTTTGTAAATCCACTAGACACGCATTTATGGATGCTGATGGGTCTTGGGTGCCAGGCTTGAAGGACAGATACAGTTGTGTGTCATCTGCATAACAATGGTATCCTAGGCCATAGTTCTGGATTATTTTGCCCAGTGGGAGCATGTAGACTGCAAAGAGTAATGGTGATAGTACAGAACCCTGTGGAACTCCATAGGGAAGTGGCACTGGATTAGAGTAGTGTGTGCCCAGACATACTTGCTGCGTCCTGCCAGATAGGAAGGTCTGAAACTAGCTAAGAACAGTACCCCTTAGGCCACAGAAATTCTTCAGTCGCTGGATTAGTATTTCATGATCCACAGTATCAAATGCTGCAGACAAGTCAAGAAGAATCAAAATTGAGCAATCACCCTTGTCCCTTGCAGTAAGTAGATCATTCATTACTCGGACTAATGCCGTTTCAGTGCTGTGCCTTTTCCTGAATCCTGACTGAAAAGTATCAAAGATGTTATCTGTAAGCCTGGCTTCCAGCTGGTTGGCGACTACTTTCTCGATAACTTTTGATAGGAATGGCAAGTTCGCCACAGGTCTGTAGTTGGTTACAGAATCAGGATCTAGTGATGGTTTCTTCAAGAGGGGTTCTATGATTGCTTTCTTTAGTTCTTCTGGGAAAAGTCCACTTTGCAAGGAGCACTGAGTGATTTTGTGAAGTGCTGGCCTGATCAGCTCTGGGCACTGCATTAAGGATCCAGTTGGGCCAGGATCCAGGTCGCAGGTAGTGGGGCGGAGACTTTGAATGAGAATTCCAAAATCTTCTTTACTCAGAGTGTCAAAGACTTGCCATGGTGGTACGGTAGTAGGCAGATGCAAAGTCCAGTGGTCAATTGATGTTGGTGTAATGCTGGCACGGATGGTGGACACCTTGTTTGTGAATAAGGCAGAGAATTCTTCACACCTTTCCCTGGAGAATGTGGTTGGGGCTTTTAGGCAGGAAGGATTGCAGAGTGATTCCACTGTGTGGAAGAGTTGACCAGCTCTGTTGTTGGCTGTAGATATTTTGTGTGAAATAAAGTCTGATTTTTTCTTGGTTATTGCTTGTTGGTATTGTCTGAGGTGTTGAATTAGGCTATATTTGTGCTCCTCAGACCCTGATTTACGCCACTGTCTTTCAAGTCTGCGCCCTTTCTTTTTTAGATCCATGATGGTTTTGTCAAACCAATTAGCTTTCTGCTTTTTGGTTGCTGATTTGGTGCGCCATGGGGCAATACTGTCAAGTGTTTCATATATCGTGGTGTTGTACTGGGTTACTAGAGTGTTTGGGTCCATTTGACTGTGGAGCAGATTTGTAAAATCCAGGTTGGCAGTTATCCTCTCCGGTGTTAATTTATTCAGGGGACGGATTTTGATTGTTTCTTTAGGGAGCTGCTTGATAGGGTGATGTTCAATAGTAAACTGTATTATGTGATGGTCTGACCACACCA
Source organism: Hyperolius riggenbachi (assembly GCF_040937935.1). NCBI lineage: Eukaryota > Metazoa > Chordata > Amphibia > Anura > Hyperoliidae > Hyperolius > Hyperolius riggenbachi. Next base: position 277,813,625 of record NC_090646.1, read on the forward strand.
CTGGGGTTACTGTTATGTTACTAATGTCCATTCCAATGTGGAACAGTAAGTCTAGCGTATGCCCTCCTCTGTGGGTAGCAGATTTTACAACTTGTGTGAAGCCTAGTCCACCCATGAGATTTATTAGTTCATTTGCATTTTGTGATTGAGTGTTATCAGCCCAGACGTTGAAGTCACCAAGGATGATCCATCTCGGATAAGACAGAGTTAGCATTGCCAGAAGTTCTGAGAATTCCTGTAGGAATGGGTCAGCATCTCCGAGGGGGACGATAAACCACTAAAATTTTGAAGCCTTTACCAGCTGAGATCTTGGCACCTATACATTCAAAAGACTTTGTTGAGCCAACATTCAGGGCTCTGAGCTGCAGAGTTGTTTTGCCACAAATTGCTACACCCCCTCCTCTGCGGTCTCGTCTTCCCTCACTTAGGACTGAGTAATTGTATGGGATGGTTGCTTCCAATGTGGGGCCCGCATTGGCATCAATCCAGGTTTCAGTGATGTATGAAAAATCGCATGTCTGAATAAGGTCCGCAATAATGGCTGTCTTATTGTTTACAGAGCGGACATTGCAGAGCAATGCAGTGACTGCATGGGGCTTAGCATTGGCGACTGGGTTCACTGCCGGGGTGTTACTGCATCTCTGACTAGGGACATGGTAACTTCTGCTACTTTCAGCCTCTGGTGTGTACATCTGGTACATCGTAGTGGATAGAACGGACTCACATTTATATCTGCAGTAGCAGTTCATTCTTTCTCTTCATGCTGAAGCCTTGCAATAATACACCCTCAACATTGTGTCCTTCCCTCCAGCCTAGTTCCTCCCCTGCTGCCTGCATGGATCAAATTAATTCTCTCTTCACAGTGCGTAGGAGAGAGGAAAGACAGGAGAACTGCTGCAGCCTGTCTTATGTCTGTTTGCTATAATTCTTATTTCAGATGTCTGTCTGCCTGCCTGCCTGCCTGGATTAGATTACATGGACATGGGGTGGAGTTATGACATCAATCCCCCAGCATCCTTTGCATCCATGGTTTGTAAAGAAAAAAACAAATCACCCTGGTCCAATTTCCCACTGGGGGCAGTGATTTTACAACCATAGGTGGAATACGGACCCTGGAGGTAAGAAAATCACACTTTATTATGTGCGATTTTGTATATCTTGGCAACTTATTAGTTTAAAGCAGACTGTAATTTATAAATTTAGGTACACTTTAACTGCTAGCTTGCCTCAAGTGATTCTCCAGCCTAGGTGGAATTCCTTGTCACTTAAGAAGATCCCCAGTTGGACAAATAGTTGCAGGTATGAGACAGTAAGCTGCTGAGCTGACTTACCACAATTGTTTCTGTGTGCACATATAGGTGCACTTTAAGTATTTTCAATGTATATAACAAAGCTGGAGAGGATTGTTTTTCTCTTTCTCAGCAAAAGGGCTTCACATGCACATTAAAATACAAGTAAGAAAATAGATTACCTACCAGAAAAACATTCAAGTTGTAAATCTTCTTGCAAAAAGACTCGCCAATGCATGCTCTAAGAGCATCGTATCTATCTCCCCTGAGACAGAAAGGATAAAGTGAAGAGTCAATGTATCCGGGAAGTTTTAATTGTCAACACAGAATTTTTGCAGCTGTTCTCATCCACATATTTCAAGTCCAAGTTAGGCCCAGCACTGTCAACTTCATCTACAAATACCATTCTGACATGCTATGCAATTCAAGTCAGCAACAGTCTGCTAAATAGATGTATATTGAGATTATGAAAGTTGACACTACTTACTTTACGTTAAAAAACAGGATTTGGCTGGCTATCATGTTGACCTTTTGATTTCAGCAATCCCAAGCTAGGAACAAACATGCAGCTGACTGAAGCAGTGGAGCCAGAATACCAGATTTGCATGCTTATTCTGGGTCAGGGACCTGGAGACCACTGAAGGCAATGTATCACCATGACAGCCAGGTATCTCACATTTTAGATTTAAGTCAGCAATGGCATCTTTCATCTCTCAGGATAGGTTTATTTTAATACGCATAATTTGCAGGGACAGAGGTTCACTCCAGATGCATGCACAGAGCTGGGAGACATTTCAGTGCTATTGTACAATTTCTATGTTGCAATTCAGATTTACAATAGCTCTAGATGATTTACAGCTCTGTGAACCACAAAGGGAATTATTTATCAAAAATAATAGCTAATTAAGTAAGAATGTTACTTGGTGGTTCTGGACAACATGTCCAGTTTACTCAAGATATGTTTGTAACAGTTTGAATAAGTCAATCCTATAGACTCAAAGGACAACTGTAATGAGAGTGATATGGAGGCTGCCATATTAATTGCCTTTTAACAATACCAGTTGCCTGGCAGCCCAGATGATCTCTTTGGCTGCAGTAGTGTGTGAACAACACCAGAAACAAGCGTGTAGTCAATCTTGTCACATCGGATAATGTCATAAACACCTGATATGCTGCACTTTGTTCAAATTTATGGCTAAAAGTATTTGAAGCAGAGAATCAGCAGGTCAGGCAGGCAACTGGTATTGCTTAAAAGGAAATAAATATGGCAGCCTCCATATCCCTCTCGTTACAGTTGACCTTTAAGACGTTTACCAGTGCTAAGGATATAGCTATGCACTCACCTACATGCTGGTTACTCTAGGGTTAGAATCAGGGATGCTCATCCGGATTTCGGATATTCCGGTAACCCGGATATCCGAACTTTTTTCGGCTATCCGATTCCGGATTTTTTTTTTTAAAACCGGATAGCTATCTGCGGATATTTTCACCCATGATCCGGATATCCGCGGATTTACCAGATAACCGAATCCGGATAACAGTTTCGATGAAAAAAATTCCTCCTCTTGCCTTTTGTGTTCAACAGTTGTCCGAAGAAAACCCCAGATAGCCATTTAGCAGCAAATACATTCACACAGTCCATGTGGCACAATTGGTTAGTGCATTTGGCTGTTAACCGAAAGGTTGGTGGTTCAAGCCCACCCAGGGATGGCCTTGCCTTTTGTGTTTTGTGAAGGAAACTAATGTACCCTTCTTAAACTTGAAGATTGTATACAAATGTAAGCAGACTGCAGAGTGGCGCAGCAGAAGTGTGCTGGGCCCATAACCCAGAGGTTGATGGATTGAAACCATCCTCTGCTAGGCATGATTTCATTTTTGCACCTCGCTTTATCGCATGGGCAAAACGGTTTCCATAGCCCTGTAAAAGAAAGTGTAATAAGGGCCCTGCCGTAACATAGATATTACGGTAGCTAAGACTACTCCTGGGCCTTTATTGTAGTTGAAGAGATGAGTGAAATGGCTGGCTTCAGCCTGTAATGTTAGTTGACCTGGGTTTGATTCCCGGCCAATGGTGGTATAGCAGTGAGGAGAGCTGCCTTCTAAGAAGTGGTTTAATGAGTACATTTTTACGCGTTATAGGTGTTAAGGTTCCCTTTAAGCAAATTTTGACAGCTCATGGACACCAAATATATTCATTCAAGACATCTATAGCTGCCAAATGGGCAGTGAACAGAGCTGGCTGAAGTGTGACATGTTGCAGAATGCTACGTACACCGGTTTGTGACTAAAGCAACCCATTATGGTCAATTAAGGCCAGCACCTCTGCATTAGCCTCTATATGTATAGTGGCTGCAAAAGTTGATGTTCTGGAGAAGTCAAACCCTCAGCAAAGCCACAAATATGCTCAGGAGAAAGTCAAATTTACAGTGCATGGTACATTTAAACAAAAAATTACCTTGGAAGAAATTCTTCTTTACTCATTTGTTCCAGTGGTTTGACAATGTCCACAACATCTACAAACAGCTATACAAGTGTGGAAATTGTAGAAGGAAAGAAAAAAAAAATTCACAAAAAATTAGTGTGAAGATACAGATAAAAATTGACATTTAGTGCTCGACACGACTAGGAGACACTGGGAGACCTGCCAGGCACACACATATTTTCAAAGACGCAGTGTGGGGAAATTCGAGCAGATAGATCCCTCTCTGATCAGATGATTGTAGAGAGATCCATGTGTTGGCCATATCGGCCAGTGTATGGCCAGCCTTACAGTCTCTTATGGCAAGGGGAGTTAGGAGCATTCTGTGGTCTTGTTGGAATAAGGTTATAGTCATCTAAGGATGACATCCTATAAATGTGCTCTGGATGTGGTAGATGTAGGTATAATGATTGAAAAAAAAAAAGACCTAATCCTATAAAGACTCTTTATCTTCATTTGTTCTGATGCCACTAGGTTTTATGTCTGCATATGAATTTACACATTGAATAGTGAAGTTGCCAATTGCAGTTAACTTTTTCAATAATAATAAAAAAATATATATTATATTACATTACATTTGGTTTGTCTCTTTTCAATTACGATATCTTTGCTGCTTTCACGCAAAGTGCGACCACAAGCTCTAACAAAATACAGCATGATGACAACAGAATATTTCTAGGATTCATAAGCCTATGATAGTCTCCTCAGTCAGCACGATCATGGCTGTCACTGAAAAGTTGATTCAGAAAAGACAATATGAAATGAAGTGTAAATTATGATCCTCATATAGTACTTAATAAACCTAGACACATACCCACTGCTGCAAAGGAGAAAATTTTCCTGTCACCGCTTTGAGAACTTCTTGGCTGGCAATTCCACCCATGGCAGCTGCTAGAGGAGCCAAGAAACCTCTAGATGTCCAGGACAACCACTTCACCAATTGCTCATCCAGCACTGGCTGAAACACAGGAATACATTCCATAGTATAGATGCAAGCAAGACAAATATTTCAACCAGTCAACACGTTATGATGGCCAACTTGTGCTTGTATGGCCTCGTATCTATTGGTGCCACCAATTTGCGTCTCAAGGAATAAGTAGTCATTGTTGGTTTAAGGCCTGAGTACACAGTCATGTTCACGTAGAGGAGATTTAAAGGACCACAATCGTGAAAAACTGTAAAATACATACCTACAAAATGTAGTTTTTCCCAGGGTAGAGCACACTATAACTACTTCAAGACCAAACCAATTTTCACATATCTGCATGGCTCCCATTAGACAATAACTTTATTACTACTTATAACACCTTAATGATCTATATTTTATTTTGTTTTGGTTTTTTTCAGGACAAAATAGGCTTTTAGTGTGTGATAATTTTGTTTAGTAATTACCTTATTTTCTATGCATTTTAAAAGGGAAAAAATAGAAATAAAAAGAACACACTATTTCTCAATTTACATCCATTATAGCTTTACAATAAACAGTGCTACCTATAAATTAAACCCATAATTTTTATTTGTTTATCCATCCTAGTTATAACAATGTTTAAAGTATGTTGCTAGCACAATGTATGGTGACAATATTGTATTTGAAAACAAAAGGTGCCTTTTTTCTGGTTTTCATTTTTTACTTTCTCACTGTACACTATCGATGATTATAAGACCTTGTTTGCAAAATTAATAGTAATAAACCCTCATGGCATGCATATTTAAAAAGCCAAGTTCCTAAGGTAACAATATAGGTTTTTTCTTTTAAATACTGTCACTTTGTGTTCATTTTACAAGTCTTTTATTTTGGTACAGAATATGGAAAAAATTGCCTTTAATTCAGTTTGTGACTACAAAAAATACACAGGACATGGGCCTCAACTCTAAATTTCTATAAACTCTATTCTATTACTTATCACGGTTAAAATGCTACCACTTATGTCTCTTGTAGTTTTGCTAACATTTTCCCAAGTTTGATCATCATTTTAAAATTTACTTTTTTTAAATTTATTTTGGATTGAGTTTGTCCCCACTTATTTTTAATGTAACGTGTGTCCCAGCTGTAAGACCTGTCAGGAATATACTGGGGTGCTTATGATGTAAGGATAATATTTTCATTTGCCTGTCTGACTGCTATGTACCGTACTTCAGATGCGTATGTATGGGTCATCGTCTGGCTTTGGGGGAAGCTGTACTTGTCTGTGTGACAGTGTGGAATACAATTACCCTCAGTTCCTCGGAGAGCAGGGAGCTAATTAGAAGCCCTATTGTCCCATTATACCAATCAGGACATAGTCAGGGAACTTCAAAGACCTACATTTGCATCTAAAGAGGACTTCAGTGAATAATGCTTGGGTAATAAGACAATGGCAGAAGTGAAGTGTGTTGAAGTCCTTGACACTTGAAACATTTACACTTCTGTTGAGGAAGTGAAGAACTGTAGGCTAAGTCAGGAAGAGTAGCTGCACCAAAAGTTGGCATGTGTGTTAAACACTATTTCATTGTGAGGAAATTGAATTATTGCTGGAGGTGCAAGCTATACCCTGTAAATTACATCTATTGGAAGTCTTTTCATGTATGTGGGCTATTGTACATTTTTCGCAGGTGGATGTTAGATCTCTGGAGATCCAATTATGACTGAGGATGTAATTAAATCTAGCTTCCCCCCGTCCACACAGGCTTACAGCCTCGAGGCGAATATTTCATTATAAAAACCAGGGGACATCTACCTCAAATCAGTTCTCTTCTGACGGTAGCGGCGGCTGGACTCCCAGCCTAAGCTAGTGGACTCCTGGTCTAGCCAGAACTGTGTCCGTCCACACAAAAGTCCACGATTCTTCTATCTGGATCCCTTTATTTTGGTAAGCAAAATCGCTTTGTGTGTTATCTTTGTAACTTTTATCTTGTAACTATTTTTACTTTGTTTTTTTGTAATCTTTTTGTATATATATTAAGTTCTGCACTGTTCTATGTTTTTCTGGAATATTAAATTATTATTTAATAAGCTTGACTTCTGCCGTACTAAACTAACACTCATAGCCTAGAAGAGACTGAAGTGTAACCGTGTATAAGTTTCATGCCTAATTGTACGCTTGAGCAACACTACCGTATGAAATTGTAATTGCATTGTGTGTGGGGGCGTTTGTCATACGTTGGCCTAAGCGCGCAGCTGACCCAACGTACGAACAACGCCAGTGCGAGTAGCGACAGCAGAGTGGCTAACAGTATCGTTCGGAACGACTGTTAGTGGGTCCTTGCTTCACGACAGTGTAAGATTGCAACTGTGTGTGTGTGTGGGTGCGTGGCGTTCCCGTATTTGGCCTAAGCGCAAAGCTGACCCGAATACGAAAACGCGGAGTGCGCGCTGAGGACTCAACAGCAGAGTGGAAGTGTCTAGCGAACCGCTAGTGGTGGCAGTGAGAGGTGTTCGGAGGGGTCCCAGCCTTGTTTTAGCTTGACTAAGGCTGCTTCCCCTCTCAGTCTGGTCAAACCCGCAGTCGGGAACCATATACGCAGGCGTGCCGCGGGCCGGTTCCTGACATAATTGGCTGGCAGCGGTGGGATCGTTTAGTACATTAGTACACAGTTTAGCTCGCTATTCTGAGTACTAAAGGCTGGAAGCTTGCTAGAAGCAACTAGCCTACAGAAGTCTACTCAGTGCAGAATCTATATACGTTTTTTTTTTGTTCAAAGATACACACTTGGTGTTTTGCTTTCCCTTCCCCCCCTTTTTTTTCCTTTTTATTTTTTGCAACACGATGGCTCAGAAAGCATCCAGCTATGCAAGGCAAAACAAAGAGATACTACTCAACCTGTGTGAGCACAAAGGCATCGAGACGGTGAGCGGCCAGACTAAGGAGCAGTTAGTTCGTGCGCTCGAGGAGTATGATGAGGCAGAGCGAGCCCGTGCTTCAACGTCAGCGGATGCAGCTCACGAAGCGCCAGAGGAGGAATCGCTCCCGCCACAGAATGCGAGTGGAGACGATGTCCTGGACGATCCACCAAGCAGGGAGATGCCATCTCTGGAAGCTACTGAACTCGGCTGATCCTGAACTGCGCCTAAAGCTGATCCTACTGCACTGACAGGCAGAGGAGGGAAGAGCTGAACGGCGACGCCAGGCCGAGAGTGAAAGACGCCAGGCCGAGAGTGAAAGACGCCGGGCAGAGGAGGAGAGAGCTGAACGGCAACACCAGCTGGAGCTGGCTAAACTTCAGCAGCAGAACCGGTCTGCTGGACCCGCAGAACGCGAAGGTGAGCGAGTCCACCGAATCCCCCTGGATAAGTTCCCCGCTATGGACAAAGACTCTGACATAGACACTTTCCTACAGGGGTTTGAAAGGACTTGTCGGCAGTATGGGGTGCCCCGTGAGCAGTGGGCAAGATACCTCACACCAGGGCTGAGAGGCAAGGCCCTGGAGGCATTTGTGAGTCTCCCCCAGGAGGAAGAAACAGACTTTGAGGCAATTAAGAAAGCCATCATTGCGCGATACCACCTCACGCCAGAGGTGTATCGCAAACGTTTCAGGACAGTGCAGCGAGGTCCTAATGACAGCTACCTGGATCATGCTTGCAACCTGCGCACTGCCTTCCAGCAGTGGCTAAAAGGACTGTCAGTTAAAACCTTGGATGCCCTGCAGGAGCTGATGATAAAAGACCAGTTCCTACACACCTGTCCTGTTGAGGTCCGGCTGTTTGTGCTGGATCGAGAACCAAAGACAGTGGATGAGGCTGCGGAAATGGCCGATGCCTACACCGCCCATAGAGCACCTGAGTCCCGGAGGACTACTACGCCCAGCTGGAGAGGAGAACAGATTGCTAAACCTTTGTCACCCAGCACCCAGAGGAGGCAAGCACCGCTGTCTCCTGGATTCAAGCAACCTGACACTCGGAAATGCTTTGTATGTGACAGGGTGGGTCATATCAGCACGACTTGCCCAGAGAGGAAGAGGGAGGCCCCAAAATCCAGTGAGGCCTCAAACGCCAGTGAAGTCCCAACGGCTTTGTGTGCTACCAGGAATGCCACTGGCTATGCAGAGAATCTGCAGCTTGTCACGATTGGGGGTACAGTTGCCACTGGGCTGAGAGACACTGGAGCAGAAGTGACTCTCATACATCCCCAGCTTGTGAACCCGGAGCAGTACATACCTGGGAAAATGATTGCTGTCAGAGGAATTGGGGGTGTCACCCCAGCAATACCCACCGCCTTGGTCCACCTGGATTGGGGGGCCGGCAGCGGACTGAAAGAAGTTGGGGTAACTGACAAAATCCCCACCAACGTTTTGCTGGGTACTGACCTGGGACGGTTAGTGGCCCGGTATGAGACTGCTCCAAACCCTGTGGAGCCCGCCTCCCCAGCAGAAGTTCAGGACTCTTGCAAGGTACTGTTTGATAATGCTGTGCAAGTGGGGAGTGCTGGCGAGGCCCCAGGGGCTACGGACTGTATGCTAGGAGCCAGCCCTAGTGAGTCTCCATTGCCTAGGCCTGGAGTGGGACATGTTGATACAAAGAATGCAGAAATTGATAATGTCATTTATGACGCCCGGACTATCGATGCGATCGCTGCAGGAACTGTTGATGCTACTGGTGAAGGGCTGAGTACCACTGTGTATAATGCTGCAGATAATGTTGATGTTTTATGTGAGGGCCCAAATGACCATATACGTAGGGTTGATTATGCTGATGTCACCTGTGTTGTGCTACATAATGCTGTGTGTCATGTGGACACTCCGTCAGCTGCAGGAGTAACCAGCGGCGCTCGCTGGGCTGCAGCAGGTGGACTGTCCACTGAAGGGGCAGATGGCACCAGGCCAGATCCTCCCCCTTCAGATGGTTTCAAAACCAAAGGCGATGTGATTTACGATGTGTGTAATGTGGGCGCTCCCTCAGCTGCCGTGGTAACCCGCAGCGCTAGCGAGTCTACAGCACAGGGACTGTCCACCGAAGTGGCAAATGCTGCTGGGTCAGCCACATCTAATTCGGAACTTGGCCCTGAGGGCCCAGGAGCCTCTCCGTCTGCAGCCTTCCTAGAATGTGTGACAGGCAGCACTGAGCTCTCTGGGGCTGTTCGATTTGACAGCAGCCTGGAAGAGCGCAGGTCACCAGCTGGGAGGGGCGGGCTGAGAGGGTTCTGGGAAGTTATTCCCTCGGAGCTGTCCGAAGGGGAAGAGGCAGACCAGCAGATAATCGATCCCCAAAGGGACCGAGAGATAGCTCCTGCCACTATAGAGAAAGTGCGTGTAGCGACGGTTGGAACCCTCCCCCAGCTGCAGCACTGTCTCTATGGTCGCGAATTCACGGTTGTCACTGACCCTCATTCCCCTGGTTGGTTACGTCAGGTTGTCAGGGGCAATGACACATTGCAGCAACCTGACCTAGCTTTCCAGTCCTGTAGCTTGGAGCTAAGGAATTACCCCCCCAGGCCCGGCCGTCAGTGTCGGCTTTGGCAGGACGATTCGTTAGAATCATCTGCCGGCGCCATTTGGAACAGGGGAACAGGGGTCAGGAATATACTGGGGTGCTTATGATGTAAGGATAATATTTTCATTTGCCTGTCTGACTGCTATGTACCGTACTTCAGATGCGTATGTATGGGTCATCATCTGGCTTTGGGGGAAGCTGTACTTGTCTGTGTGACAGTGTGGAATACAATTACCCTCAGTTCCTCGGAGAGCAGGGAGCTAATTAGAAGCCCTATTGTCCCATTATACCAATCAGGACATAGTCAGGGAACTTCAAAGACCTACATTTGCATCTAAAGAGGACTTCAGTGAATAATGCTTGGGTAATAAGACAATGGCAGAAGTGAAGTGTGTTGAAGTCCTTGACACTTGAAACATTTACACTTCTGTTGAGGAAGTGAAGAACTGTAGGCTAAGTCAGGAAGAGTAGCTGCACCAAAAGTTGGCATGTGTGTTAAACACTATTTCATTGTGAGGAAATTGAATTACTGCTGGAGGTGCAAGCTATACCCTGTAAATTACATCTATTGGAAGTCTTTTCATGTATGTGGGCTATTGTACATTTTTCGCAGGTGGATGTTAGATCTCTGGAGATCCAATTATGACTGAGGATGTAATTAAATCTAGCTTCCCATAGTCCACACAGGCTTACAGCCTCGAGGCGAATATTTCATTATAAAAACCAGGGGACATCTACCTCAAATCAGTTCTCTTCTGACGGTAGCGGCGGCTGGACTCCCAGCCTAAGCTAGTGGACTCCTGGTCTAGCCAGAACTGTGTTCGTCCACACAAAAGTCCACGATTCTTCTATCTGGATCCCTTTATTTTGGTAAGCAAAATCGCTTTGTGTGTTATCTTTGTAACTTTTATCTTGTAACTATTTTTACTTTGTTTTTTTGTAATCTTTTTGTATATATATTAAGTTCTGCACTGTTCTATGTTTTTCTGGAATATTAAATTATTATTTAATAAGCTTGACTTCTGCCGTACTAAACTAACACTCATAGCCTAGAAGAGACTGAAGTGTAACCGTGTATAAGTTTCATGCCTAATTGTACGCTTGAGCAACACTACCGTATGAAATTGTAATTGCATTGTGTGTGGGGGCGTTTGTCATACGTTGGCCTAAGCGCGCAGCTGACCCAACGTACGAACAACGCCAGTGCGAGTAGCGACAGCAGAGTGGCTAACAGTATCGTTCGGAACGACTGTTAGTGGGTCCTTGCTTCACGACAGTGTAAGATTGCAACTGTGTGTGTGTGTGGGTGCGTGGCGTTCCCGTATTTGGCCTAAGCGCAAAGCTGACCCGAATACGAAAACGCGGAGTGCGCGCTGAGGACTCAACAGCAGAGTGGAAGTGTCTAGCGAACCGCTAGTGGTGGCAGTGCGAGGTGTTCGGAGGGGTCCCAGCCTTGTTTTAGCTTGACTAAGGCTGCTTCCCCTCTCAGTCTGGTCAAACCCGCAGTCGGGAACCGTATACGCAGGCGTGCCGCGGGCCGGTTCCTGACAAGACCCACAAAAATGTATTCTACAATTCGTCATGGTTAAAGTGATACCACATGTGCTTCATTTAGTAACAAACTGGTGATGTACTCTCCACAACTACACTAGACATTTAGTGGATAAAATTACTTTTTTCCTGTGTAGCTGTCACTTACAGAAGATAGTGAAAAATCAAACTGATCATATAGATTTTGGACTAGTCCATCTCCTCACGGGAGACGCTCAATATTACCTTTATTCCACACAAAACACTCCCTGGAAATGATCTATACAAAGATGATGGCCATCCTGCTTACTCACCGCACACTATTTGGGCAGTTAGACTAAGTAACTACTGTTCAATAAGTGATTTTGTAGATAAAGAAATACTTGAGAATACCCCATGAGGAGGTGGGCAAGTCTTAAACCTTTCTAGCCTGTCAGATTTTCACTACCTACCGGAAGGGACAGCAACATAGGAAAAAAGTAACGTAGTGCATTTTATTCTGGGAGAAATGTACATTTTCTAATTTGTTTTTATAATAGCTGTCCTTTAAATCACAGAGAAAATTGTAAAAGGTGCAACAGTCTAATCTCCTTGTAAAAGGTGCAACAGTCTAACCACGAGAGCACAGGCGGATTCTAATCAACAAAAATTTCAGTGGACTTATGTGAAAATATCGCCCGAAACAGCTCTTGGCCAGTGTCTGTTGGCGTTTGACATGTCCATAGGATGACTTTAACCTATTATTGCTGCTGTCACACGAGGAGTTTTGGACATATTATTTATATGAGGATTATTGCTTTGTTTGTAGATGGTCTAGTGCTCAGCTTTCTGTATAGGAGGATCTGTACTAATAAGGTGAAACCACAAAACAGTGGTTTGATTCCAAAGTTTAGTATCACACTTTATTGTATCCAAAAAAATCTTTTTCGAAAAGGTAAAAAAACTTTTTTTGTATATATCACTAAA